>NW_027675183.1:0-57039 GCF_904066995.2 Poecilia reticulata | reverse complement strand
GAATTAAGATTCAGAATGCCATTGGTCAGACAGTTTCCAATACACAATAGCAGACTGAAACGGTATAAATGCTCGAAGCCAGAAGCAAAAGACGAGACATTTTGGATTCTGAGATGATGAAAATGAGATGATGAACATGTAATGTGTGATGCCGCAGATGTGCATTAAATGTCTTCCTGGTTGTCGGTGAGCCGGAGAGAATGGAGTTTTGTGTATCGTCTCTTAATTCATGAGTTTAGCACCTTTGAATTCCTCCATAGTATCAAGACAGCTAATGTAATGAAATAAAAATAATTAACTGTTAGAATTTATTTCCACTCTGCTGTCCATAGCAAAGTTAACTTTTATACTGTAATATTTTTGCAGGACAAAAGTAAGAAAAATATGTAGCTAATGTTTGACAATGTCTGATTTATCAAAGTTTATTGTTGTTACAATAAAATGTCAAAAAATAAAAGAAAATTATTTTTTTTCTTGTCTTCTTCAAATGTTAAATGCACGTTAAATTATGGATTCATGTCAATATATTCTTGAATAAAATGCTGTAAAAGTGTGTGTGTTCATCAGTGTCAATATAAAAACTATCAGAATAATTTCTATCAAATTGTGCTCTTTATTCAGAAATCCCCCAAAACAACTAAATAATCACATTAAAAATAATAAACTCTGTGTTTAGTCATTTGATTACCAAATATATTAGCGTGTGTGAGAAAATGTGTCAAATATTAACTTAACCCTCCTATTATGTTTGTTTCTGAGGTACAGCAATAATGTTCATGGGTCAATTTGACCCGGAGAGTGTTTAGTCATGCAATAGCGTCAGAAACCTAAAACATCCTCCAAAACTTTTTTGTATCCGATTATTAATTCCAATACTAACCATTTCAATCAATATTTGTGCAATGATGTTTTTTTTATTTCTCACAAATAAAGGATCAATGACGACAATTTACTCATTTGGACATAAAAATTTGATTTTCAATTTTTTATGCCCACTGAAAAAACCCAAACACAAAATGACAATATTCTTGAAAGTGATTTTTTGTAAATTTCTTTATATTACATTTAGATTTTTTTTGAAGGGGTCATCTTTATAATTGAACTTGAGACACTTTTCTGCTCTGGGTCAAATTGACCCGCTGACTAAAATCAAGACAAATGAGTCCTGAAGATGATCCTCCAGCTGGTTTTCCAGTTTAAATCTGCGTGTTCAAAACAAAACTGGGTTTTTCATCACATGCTGCCCAGATTTTTATGCCATATTTAGCTGGTGTGGAAGCCATATATTGCCTAAATGAGTAGGGTCGCTACTCATTTAGGCAATATATGCCTTCTGAATGCCAGGGGTGAACTTTATGAATGCCACAAGTCTTCCATCTACTGTGACATTAGGGCCTGGGTTATAGAACAGGGGAAGTTACAACCCACATGTACCACACTGTTCTATTAGCTGCTAGTTTGTCTTGTCCATCGATTGTCAAATCGGATTACTCTGGAGAAAAGTCTCCAGAAACATTATGGCCCGAAATATTACCCTGCCTGTCTCTGCATCCCTTAGACTGGCTGTTGACTCGTCCTTTGACTTATAAACTCTGGTCAGAATGAGGACCTCCAAATATGCATGTAAATGCATTTGGTCCAGCTCCTTCCAGTTCTCTCCAAAAACTCACATTCCTTTTAGATTTGTCATTTCAACAAGGATTTTCTGTATTACACAAGGCCTGAGTAGCTCAAAGACTGACTTGATGTCTATAATGCGAGTTACTGCCATCCTAGTCAACCCTGGAATGATCAACAAGAAGTTCCAGAGCTTCCAGGGTTTTCATCTTTTTATTTCCATCCATCCATCCATCCATCCATTTTCTTCCGCTTATCCGGGGTCGGGTCGCGGGGGCAGCAGCTTCAGAAGGGAGGCCCAGACTTCCCTCTCCCCAGCCACTTCTTCCAGCTCCTCCGGGGGAATCCCAAGGCGTTCCCAGGCCAGCCGAGAGACGTAATCCCTCCAGCGTGTCCTGGGTCTTCCCCGAGGCCTCCTCCCGGTGGGACGTGCCCGGAACACCTCACCAGGGAGGCGTCCAAGAGGCATCCTTACCAGATGCCCGAGCCACCTCAACTGGCTCCTCTCGACGTGGAGGAGCAGCGGCTCTACTCTGAGTCCCTCCCGGATGACCGAGCTTCTCACCCTATCTCTAAGGGAGAGCCCAGCCACCCTGCGGAGGAAACCCATTTCGGCCGTTTGTACCCGTGATCTCGTTCTTTCGGTCATGACCCAAAGCTCATGACCATAGATGAGGGTGGGAACGTAGATCGACCGGTAAATCGAGAGCTTCGCTTTTTGGCTCAGCTCTCTCTTCACCACGACGGACCGGTACAGCGCCCGCTTCACAGCAGACGCTGCCCCAATCCGCCTGTCGATCTCCTGCTCCCTTCTTCCCTCATTCGTGAACAAGATCCCCAGATACTTAAACTCCTCCACTTGAGGCAGGACGACCCCCCTGACCCGGAGAAGGCACTCTACCCTTTTCCGGCTCAAGACCATGGCCTCGGATTTGGAGGCACTGAGCCTCATCCCGGCCGCTTCACACTCGGCTGTGAACCGCTCCAGTGAGAGCTGCAGATCACGTTCCGATGAAGCCAACAGGACCACATCATCCGCAAAAAGCAGAGATGCGATCCTAAGACCACCAAAACGGATCCCCTCAACATCTCAGCTGCACCTAGAAATTCTGTCCATAAAAGTAATGAACAGAATCGGTGACAAAGGGCAGCCTTGGCGGAGTCCAACTCTCACCGGAAACGAGCCCGACTTACTGCCGGCAATGCGGACCAGACTTTGACACCGGTCATACAGGGACCTGGCAGCCCGTATCAAAGGGCCCGGTACCCCATACTCCCGGAGTAACCCCACAGGGCCCCCCGAGGGACACGGTCGAAGGCCTTCTCCAAGTCCACAAAACACATGTACACTGGTTGGGCGAACTCCCATGCACCCTCCAAGACCCTGCTGAGGGTGTAGAGCTGGTCCAGTGTTCCACGACCAGGACGAAAACCACACTGCTCTTCCTGAATCCGAGGTTCGACTATCCGACGGACCCTCCTCTCCAGGACCCTGAATAGACCTTACCAGGGAGGCTTAAGAGTGTGATCCCCCTGTAATTGGAGCACACCCTCCGGTCCCCTTTTTAAACAGGGGACCACCACCCCAGTCTGCCAGTCCAGGGGAACTGCCCCGATGTCCATGTGATATTGCAGAGTCGCGTTAGCCAACACAACCCTGCAACATCCAGAGCCTTAAGGAACTCCGGGTGGATCTCATCCACCCCGGGGCCCTGCCACTGAGGAGCTTTTTGACCACCTCGGCGACCTCGTTCCCAGAGATTGGAGAGCCCAACCCAGAGTCCCCATGCTCAGCTTCCTCAACAGAAGGCATGTTGGGATTGAGGAGGTCTTCGAAGTATTCCGCCCACCGCCCACAACGTCCCGAGTTGAGGTCAGCAGCGCACCATCCCCACTATAAACAGTGTTGGTGCTGCACTGCTTCCCCCTCCTGAGACGCCGGATGGTGGACCAGAATCGCCTCGAAGCCGTACGGAAGTCTGTCTCCATGGCCTCTCCAAACTCCTCCCACGCCCGAGTTTTTGCCTCAACGACAACCCGAGCCGCATGCCGTTTCGCCCGCCGGTACCCATCAGCTGCTTCTGGAGTCCCACAGGCCAAAAAGGCCCGGTAGGACTCCTTCTTCAGCTTGACAGCATCCCTCACCGAAGGTGTCCACCAACGGGTTCGAGGGTTGCCGCCGCGACAGGCACCAACAACCTTGCGGCCGCAGCTCCGATAGGCCGCCTCGGCAATAGAGGTACGGAACATGGTCCACTCAGACTCAATGTCCCCCACCTCCCCCGGAACGTGTTCGAAGTTCTGCCGGAGATGAGAGTTGAAGCTCCGTCTCACAGGGGACTCTGCCAGACGTTCCCAGCAGACCCTCACTACACGTTTGGGCCTGCCAGGTCTGACCGGCTTCCTCCCCCACCACCGGAGCCAACTCGTCACCAGGTAGTGGTCAGTGGACAGCTCCGCACCTCTCTTCACCCGAGTGTCCAAGACATACGGCCGCAAATCCGATGACAAAGTCAATCATCGAACTGCGGCCTAGGGCGTCCTGGTGCCAAGTGCACATATGGACGCCCTTATGCCTGAACATGGTGTTCGTGATGGACAATCCGTGACGAGCACAGAAGTCCAACAACAGAACACCACTTGGGTTCAGATCGGGGGGCCGTTCCTCCCAACCACGCCTCTCCAGGTCTCACTGTCATTGCCCACATGAGCGTTGAAGTCTCCCAGTAGAACCAGGGAGTCCCCAGGAGGGGCACTCTCCAGTACCCCCTCTAAGGACTCCAAGAAGGGTGGGTAATCTGAACTGCCGTTTGGCCCGTAAGCACAAACAACAGTCAGAACCCGTCCCCCACCCGTAGGCGGAGGGAGGCTACCCTCTCGTTCACCGGGGTGAACCCCAAAGTACAGGCGCCCAAATGGGGGCAACAAGTATGCCCACTCCAGCCCGGCGCCTCTCACCGTGGGCAACTCCAGAGTGGAAGTACGTCCAGCCCTCTCAAGGAGACTGGTTCCAGAACCAGAGCCATCGTCGAGGTGAGGCCGACTATTTCTAGCCGGAACCTCTCAGCCTCGCACACTAGCTCCGGCTCCTTCCCCACCAGAGAGGTGACTTCCACGTCCCAAGCCAGCTTCTGCAGCGAGGATCAGACCGCCAGGGTCCCCTCCCTTGGCTGCCGCCCATACACAATGCACCCGACCCCTTTGGCCCCTCGGACAGGTGGTGAGCCCATCGGAAGGGGGACCCACGTCTCCTCTTCGGGCTGAGCCCGGCCGGGCTCCGTGGGTAAAAGCCCGGCCACCAGGCGCTCGCCATCGTGCCCCACCTCCAGGCCTGGCTCCAGAGTGGGGCCCCGGTGACCCGCGTCCGAGCGAGGGAAAAACGAAGTCCAAAGTTTGTATTCATCATAGGGGTCTTCGGGCTGCGCTTTGTCTGGTTCCTCACCTAGGACCTGTCTGCCTTGGGTGACCCTACCAGGGGCATAAAGCCCCAGACAGCATAGCTCCTAGGATCATTGGGACACTCAAATCTCTCCACCACGATAAGGTGGCAGCCCAAGGAGATTGTACAATCAAGAACAATCAATGAAGGAAAATATGATTATATTGTATATTGCATTTTCTTTTATTTCCCTGCTGCTCATTTCCTAATCTCTGACAGTGACAATATCACATGTACCTTCAGTGTGTAATGCGTTTAGGACTCCCTTGCAGAGAGTATTTATGTTCCCTCAATTTCTACTGAGTGTCCACTCAGTGTGAGTGGAGTTTGTCCAGGGGAACAGAAAAGGTACCTGTCAAAAGTTGTATGAACACCTGCTTTCAGGCAGCTTTCTAGTGAAGTAAAGAGAATAGTGAAAGAGTGGGTTTGCGTGATTGTTTAGGTGTGTGTGTGGTGTGGGTGTGGTGTGTGCATGCATGTGGTGTGGTGTGTGTGTGGTGAAATATGTCTCATAGGTGCAAAGAAACAAATAGAATTGGACATTTTTTAACCTTTTTACCCTTTAACTTGCCTGCCGGGTCAAATTGACCCGAACAGTATCGATGTAAACAAATAGACCCAGGGGGGGCTGCAAATGTGTAAAATGAACCATTTTCATTTTATACATAGAGTGCACCTATTAAGCAAATAGAAGTATTTTTCTGCATGAAACTTTTTCTAACTATTTCTAAAAAAAAATTAAACTTTGAACGGGTCAAATTGACCCGCAACATAACAGGAGGTTTTAAACTACTTTGCAGAACAGCACTTGTGAAGTTCGGTCCATTCACTTGTATTAGCTTACGTCAAGGATATGCAAGTCATAATGACTTTGTAAGGACTTAATAAAATACATATTATATGTTATAGATTAAATTAGTTTAAACTTTAAAAAAAGATAGTGATCTTTGACAAAAACAGTCACAGCAGAAAATAGAAGAATTATACAACTAAGACAAGCGACACACCAAATTATGGAGACATAATCACACATAATTTGTACATCAAAGAACAATCAATGAAGGAAAATATGATTATATTTATATTGCATTTTCTATAAAAGGGCATGCCAACTTATTTGAAAAGCTTTTATATAGACTGGTTAATATAATTGAAACATCAGTTCAGTCTAGTTTTGCTGTAAAGATAAACCTATCAAATACTTTTCTAATACTGTAATTTCAGATGCAAACAATTAATGAAAATCTACTAATAGTACCAACAGCACATCTATTTTGGATTAAAAATGTATTAAAAGTAAATTTCATTCACCCCACTCATTCTCTCTATACAGAAAAATACAAATCAATCCTGCAAGTTCATATTTTATATCTCCAACATGCAAATGTCAAGATCCAAATGATCACATTAACAAATTCAAAAATTAAACAATTTTCCCACTTTATAGACAAGAAGCCCTCCAGTTTCATCTTTTATATTAGCGGTTCTCAACGTGGGCGTACCGCCCCCCAGGGGGCGTTCAGAGGATGGCAGGGGCGCTGGCGGACATTTTTACAAAAGGGGGGCGCTGGATGCCTTTGGGGGGCGTTTGGTCGAAGGTAAACTTACACCTTAAATGCACAACAATGCAGTTTAGACTTTGAGCAACTTGGTAAAACTGTATTGTGTAACATTAAATCATGCTTGGCTGCAACTGTATCGATGGCAGCTTCTTCTATTCAGTGTTTGTTAGCTTCTGTTAGCTTCTTGGCGCAGCTCCGTTCTCCTGCTACTGGTAGCTAAATCCCGATACCCTCACTTTGTATCCTCTGAAAAATGAACCCATTTAAATCAAGAAATCCCTCCATGGTGATACCACGATAGAGAGCGTTCATTTTATAGAGTTAACACGGTGCTGTAAGTGGTCCGGTATGAAACGGGGTGATAGAACAACACAGCACTTTTAAATTTCAATAATCAGAATGCAGAAATTGTTTCCGTTGTTTTAAAAGGTTATGTCGGTCTGCCTTTCCCCATCGATACTCTTACCGACCGCCCTGCACCTTAGGGGCATAGAAAAAAAAAGACCGCACATTGTGCAAAACTCTGAAACAGGAGAAGCGGGACATAAAATGGAGCGACGAACTAGATGTGAATTATGGCATAAAAACAGAGAATCCAACGCTGAACAGTGAAAAATCAACACATGATGTGAAACACATGACGATTAGGCAGCGCAGCAGGTGATGAGTGAAAATTACTGAAATTATCAAATAAATGTAGCAACAGGAAAGAAACTAAAGTGGACATAGTAATAAGCCAAGAGAGGATATACTAATCAAAGGAAACTAAAATGGAAATGAATGAGAACAAATGCAAGAATAAACTAAAGTAAATACAGAGGAATAAACTGGTATGGCAAGACCTTTTGAGTAATAATTAATACAGAGGACTGTATGGCAAGAATAACATACACTATTTCCAGATAAAGGTAAATAATATTGTTGAAATGTCATGGGTTTGTTGAAACCACATCTGAGAGAGTACTGAGAATAATATATCTTACAGACCATAACAGTAAAGAACTTATCACTTATTTATGTTTTAATTAGATTGATATATTTATTTCTTCAATATTATTTCATGTCAGTGTTAATGTCATGAGGCGATGACTCCATGACACTTCAATTTGACTTATAGGATTTGATTAAGAACCAGATTTGTTCTTTGTCATTCTGTCCAGTAAAACTATTAATCTATAATCAATAACATTATAAAGATATAATCCATGTTTCTGCTCATATTGTATGGCATTAAAAGGACCTGGAAATGTTGGTTTTCATTGAAAGTTCTGGTTTGCGCAATAATGCCATGTGGGTGAAATTTTATGGATGATACTCTGATGTCCATTCTCCTGAGGCAGCACAGAGCTGCACCACCAGAAAAACACTGAAGAGAGAAGAGCTATGATTAATGTAGTTACAGTTCTATCCAGGTTTAATGTTGCAGAGCTCAGTCAGTCGTTTGCAAATAGTTCAAAGTTTAAACTGGCATGTTGTACATTTTTTATCTGGTCATTTGTGAAACATTTAACAACTTTAAAATGGCACAAAATAAAAATATTTTTTCCACTCTGATTTGCTGCTGTTAGGCCTACCAATTTTAACTTGAATGTTCATTGCATTTTCATAGACGCCTGTGAAAATAATTTCTATTCCCATGACATTGTTCTCTGGGAAATTATTTTTGATGATAAATACAGAAACAAGCATAAAAATCAAAACATCTACAATGGCGATAGTAATATTAATGATAAAATAATAGTCAGTGCAAAGTATCCTACAAATTCTTTGGTGGGGGCCGGTGAGGGACCTGGAAAAGGCTAGGGGGCGCTGGCCCAAAAAGGTTGAGAAACACTGTTTTATATGAACCTCTACATAGGACATACGAAAAATAGTTCTACGGCTTTTCACCTGTGTGAATCATCATGTGCTGAGTTAAATTCTTTTTGAATAAGGTTTTTCAACGTCACACATGAAAATGGCTTTCACCTTGTGAATCACATGTGCTGAGTTAAGTCGGTTTTGACTAAACCTTTCCACAGGTCCCACATGAAAATGGCTTTTCATCTGTGTGAATCACCATGTGCTGACTTAAAGTCGGTTTTCGACTAAAACCTTTTCCACAGGTCCCACATGAAATGGCTTTCATCTGTGTGAATCACCATGTGCTGAGTTAAATTCGATTTTGACTAAAACCTTTTCCACAGGTCCCACATGAAAATGGCTTTTCATCTGTGTGAATCTTCATGTGCTGAGTTAAATTCGGTTTTCGACTAAAACCTTTTCCACAGGTCCCACATGAAACGGCTTTTCACCTGTGTGAATCATCATGTGCTGTGTTAAATGAAATTGTGACTAAACTTTTCCACAGGTCACACATGAAAAACAGCTTTCACCTGTGTGAATCATCATGTGCTGTGTTAAAACCTGTTTTAGACTAAAACTTTTTCCACAGGTCCCACATGAAAATGGCTTTTCACCTGTGTGAATCATCATGTGCCGTGTTAAACGAGATTTGCAACTAAAACTTTTCCACAGGTCACACATGAAAGCGGCTTTCACCTGTGTGAATCATCATGTGCCGAGTTAAATTAATTTTGACCAAAACTCTTTCCACAGGTCCCACATGAAAACGGCTTTTCACCTGTGTGAATCATCATGTGCTGTGTTAAACGAGATTTGCGACTAAAACTTTTTCCACAGGTCACACATGAAAACGGCTTTTCACCTGTGTGAATCATCATGTGCTGTGTTAAACGAGATTTGCGACTAAACTTTTCCACAGGTCACACATGAAAACGGCTTTTCACCTGTGTGAATCATCATGTGCCGAGTTAAATTAATTTTTGACCAAAACTCTTTCCACAGTTCACACATGAAAATGGCTTTTCACCTGTGTGAATCCTCTTATGAGCATCAAGAGAATATTTGCAAGCAAAAAGCTTTTTACAGGTCACACAGGAGAAAGGTTTTCTTCTTTCTGATTTGCTTCTCAGCTTCAGCAGCTTCTTGGAAGATGACCTGCTCCTTGTTTGGTTCTGATTCAGTTTGGTTTGTTTGTTCATAAACAGGAACACCATGCAGGTATTAGTCTCCTGTTTAATTCAAGCTGTTCTTCACCCTGACTGGAGTAAACTTCTTTCTTTCCACTTTTATTTGTTGATATTCTAGATCCTGCTGCTCTTCTTTTATATGTTGATCTTCTGGCTCTTCTTTTTCTTGTTTCACCTGCAGAGGTTCTACCTCGTCCTGGTCCAGATTGGATCTCCTCTCCTGGTTATACATCTCGTTCTCATAAACGTTATGTTGCAGGCAATCTGGAGAGGAAAACAGAAAAAAGAGGAATTGTTAACGTTACTGAAGTAATTAACAGATGTTTGTTATCCTTTAGTAGTCAGCCCCGCCTACGCCTCACTACTCCTCTGGACTTGCTACTGCCCAGTTCTCTGTCTAACAGGTCCGGAAAATCCCCATAACTTGGAGATTACCCTAAAGATAGTTTATGGAGCATTATCTAGTCAAACTGGGAGCGGAAAGGACTCGTCTAGCTCTAACTACCTTCGATCCAGACGTTATGACCCTTTTCAGTTGAGGAACAATCAGCTGAGTAGCCCTCACAACTGCATAACCCCTACAACCACTCCTGTTAACGATAGCTCCTTCCTAAAATAACGGCACTTGTTAACGGCTAGATTGGATTTAGTGACTTAGATTTAAGTCCCAGGGTCATTATTCCAACACTCACCAGAGGAAAACACAAAGTCACCACATCTCTAGAATCATGTATGCTTCTTTACTACAATCAGCAAAACCAATACTGATTAAAAATGACACAATTAAATTCACTGTCCACAATTCTCATTAGTATTTTAGAATATAACTTTATTAAGCAAGCTTTAGCAGGGGCAAATGACAAGCAGGTTTATTTTCCAAAGATTATGAAATCGGTAAGAATATAATAAAATCAATTTAAAATCAATCACATCCTGTCTTCATTCCTATCCCTAACCTGTGTCACTGAGTTTACTGAGCGAGACTTTGGGGGAGAGGCAGTCAACTCATACCCAATGGCACTTGGTCTCGGCAGCTGTAATCTTCAAATATCCTTGGCCAAAGTCTTTGCCCAGGAAGAGCAAAGTCCTCTTCAGAAGAGAAGCAGAGCAGAACTGTTCGTTATCCTTCTAACGTGCAGAATCTTTGTCTTTAAATGACCTCTGTCTCTTCTCCAAGTCTGCTGCAGTAGAGTTGAGAACGTTGGGTAGAGGCAGAGGAGTTGGTCGGATCAGGAACCAGGGTCGGGCTGATGGAACTCGTCCCTCCTTGGCGGCGTGAAGTCTTGAGCTTCCCATGGTCCCGGGGTGTAGTCCTCTGCTGGTCTTTAGCCTGCTTCCTCTTGTTGGCTCCTCTTCTGCGCCGCGGACGAAGAACGTCTTTCCTCCCCTATCCTCTGGTTTTTATACCCTCTCAACCCAGGGCTGTCTACGGGGTAGGGCTACGTGACTTTAGAGCCGTCCCACTGTCTGTGGAAAGTCCCAACCTTCCCCAACCATCACCTCCCTTATGACTCACTTATGCCTCATTACAGCAACTCTCCGGTACTTCCCCTTTTTTCCGCTGGCCATCTGTAATTCATCACAAAGCATAATCAATTTTCCACTGGCCATCTGTTTCTGGCCATCTGTTCCCCCAGCAACCCCACCCTGCTCAGTGTACTCATTACCACACAGTTTTATTCTGTTTCTTACAATCTTAAGTCTCTCTTCATTCAGTCATTGTAATTCATCACAAAACATAATCAATGTGTTACTTTATCAACTTATTACTTCAGTATGACTCTTCCTCACATCTCTTATTTTTAATAATCAATGATCATTGTACAATAATCAAGCTGTTATTATTAACTCAAAGGTACAAACCTAAATTTCTCTAATGTATTATAACATTCTAACTTATCAAAAAGACAGTACATATATGTTGATTATGCATTACAGACGTTCTTACTTTTACAGATGTATTATATTTTATACTTGTTTCTCTTAATCATCATTAAATCAACATACAAGATTTGCTGTTATCTCTCAGGCCTTTATTCCGTTTTCTGCGTGTACCTGGACAGATCTCACACTCTTATACCAGTTTTCATGACACAGACGTTCATCATTTAAGACAGAAATCACCAAACAAACACATCTGAAAATTCAAGAGTGCAGACATTCAGCTGACATTTGGAAAATTACCAAATTAAATATTTCTGATTAATTTATTCACTGTAGGTATGATTGTTATTGTTTAAAAATTATTTTCTAGTATTATTCGAGTATTTTCTATGTTGAAGCGATTAACTTTTTATTTTTATTACTTTGAACTTTGAGTTCAGTTTCATGTTTCATGTAAAGAAATTTTTTGTTTCTTTACTTAAAAAAAATTCCTAACCCAAGAACCCAGAATCTTGACAGTTTGTCCATTTTCTGTAAGTTTAGGGACTGGTACAGGACCAGCATGCACTGGGCTTTCACCAGGTCTTATCTTTTTTTACTGCTAAGAATAATGATAATTCTTAGCAACAGAGAAAATATGCAAACAAAAAAAGAGACGCAAACAAATGAAATACAGCAAACAAGAAGAGATGACGGAAACAAAAAGCAAATAAAATGTAGCAAACAAAAAAAGAGACGCAAACAAAAGACCCTCCTGCTGTGCTGGACCAAAACAGCAGAAGATGCCTCAGCACCGCAGGATATTGTTGATCAGATCGACGGACTATTGACGTGAGGGCTTGACAGACAACGTTTCGCAAGTAAGATGGACATAATATTGTGTATATTTTGTGATTAGAATATTACTTTACTGTATATATGTCCACCAGTGAAATATCAGCTAATGCTAGCTGGTATAGTGCTATAGTACTTGGTGTTCAGTCCCCGCTCTGAAAGTAACCGAGATTATTTTTAAAAAAGTTTCAGTTATTTCTAACACTGACTTAGATATCTGATACAAGAGCCTATTATAGAAATGAAACAATATTATAAAAATAATATTACACGTTATAACATTCACCAGAAAAGTTTACACAGATGGCAATGGCTATTATGAACTTCACTCTGTCAAAGTAAGATACCTCCCAAATCTCCCGTTTATGTTTTAAAGGTTCCTGTGTGTGTGTGTGCGCGCGCGCGCTAAACATGCATAGCTTAATATTATTCAGTATTAATCATTATTTATTTCTGTTTATATTTATATAAATATGTATTGATAAGACGAGAGCGGTCCATTAGGTGTCTGTCCTTTTATTATGTCTATGTGAGAAACGACCCGGTCTGCGGAAGACGGGTCCTTCGAAGGCTACAAATATGGACGACCAGAAGAGAGAAGCTGTAGCCTTCAGCTAGCTGCCTAGCCTCCATCTCGGCGTTATGTTGCTTAGCAACTGTGACAACGTGAAGCACAGAGTGCTAAGGAAAAAACGGACTCGAAGTTAGTTTTTTACTCGTTTTTTCAGTATTATTCTTCAGCTTTTGTGATAAAGGCTGTTCCATATAAAAAAGAAATCTGTTTGATTCTAAAATGTTTAAACATTTATAGCAAGGAATGTAAGCAAATTATTCATTTTAAAATACTCTCTAGATCTCAGGAAGTAAGACATTACAGTTAAATAAAACTATTATGTTTGAAGGCTTAACTTTAATCAGTAAAACCCATTTGTTCAGGAATAAATACTTCAGTGAAACAAATTTTTTACAACTATTACCTGGCTTAATATCTGTGTTCCACCTCCACTCATCGGGGAAAACTAGCAGGAGTTTTTAAAACGATTTGCCGGGAGACGTGCGTTCTCTCTCGGTGTACCGAACATGGAGCGCCCGGTCAGCTGACAGCTGGCGAGGGGAGCTGGCTGTTAATGCAGCGGGAGCAGACATCTCCGAAAACGTCGGAGCAATATTGCAATTAAGTGATTTATTGATGCACCTAGCAGATATTTGAGATCTATACATCTACATTCTCGCCGAAAAACATTGTAAAAAATCATTTTGTGTAATACAGCAAAAAAAATAAAAAATAAAAAAATTGCTGCCATTGCTGCGTTTCTCAACACCCGTTTTAAAGGATGCAGACCCTAAATTTGGACAAGGCTGTTTTTTGTTCGACTCCCTCTAGTGGTCTGGAGCACTTCCGTTTCAGCACTTTTTGTTTGCATCTTTTGTTTGCTGCATTTAATTTGCGTCTCTTTTTGTTTGCTGCGTTTATTTGCTATATGTTTGCGTCTTTTGTTTGCTGCATTTTATTTGCCTTTTGTTTGCGTCATTTCTTCTTATTTGCTGCATTACATTTCTTTGCATCTCTTTTTTTGTTTGCTTGTTTTCTCTGTTGCTGCGCATTTGCACCCGTCGGCCACAGGTTCATATAAAGACCAGCTGTGCCTTTATGTGGAAGGATAAAAAGAAACTGTTCATTATAGAAACAATAAACAGAACAGATTCCAGGATGATTTTAGAAATACGGAGTTGTGTCTGCCTCGTTATTTTAACCTGTTGTATCCTGTTTACAGGAAAAAATCTGCGTCTGTTACAGCGACACCAGCCATGTTGCGTGAAACACTTGCTTTACTAGCCTTTTGCTGAATTGTTCTTCATATTTCTCCTGTTTATGAAAGTAAGTCTCAGCAGTTTAAGGAGGAGAGCCCTAAGAAAGATAACTGGTTCTATTTTCTCTCTACATAAATAAGCCATTCTCACAGCGTAGTTGTGATGTTTGCGTTCTTTTATCTGATATAAAAACATTTATACAGGAGGGGAACGGTTACTAAAATGACCCTCATGCAGAAAGCTTCATACATTCAAACCTTAACCTGAATCCAAACGCTGGTGTTTCTTACCTATTCGGTATAAGATTATCTTGGGCTTCCGGGAGAAATCCAGCAGTCTGCGTTGATCATCCATCTCTTCCTCTTGATGATTTCTTTAAACTCTGTGAATGTTTCTTCAACAGCAGTCAAATGCTTGTTGATAAACTCGTTTATACAAACTCTCGAAAATTCAACAAAACAAACCATGCGCCATCTTGTTTCTCGTCTTCTTCTTCGTCTTTTTTATGGCGGTTGGCAAACAACTTTAAGGTGCATTACCGCCACCTTCCAGGTTGGAGTATGGATAAGAAGCTCATAGCCTCCTCGTTCTTCTAAGAAAATTAAAAATACTATCAAAAACTATATCTCCCGATTAACTCTGAAACAATTCTCTTATAACCAACTTATTTTTATTACTACTAAGCTCACTATCTTGTAAAATACACTATCTTGTATCATTCTTTCCCGTACATATTTGTTGGTTTGGACATACAGGATTAAATAGTACTCTTAACTTAATGAATAAACTTAATACAGGTTGTTGTATTTATTGTGGAAAGTTAGAAACAGTACAGCATATCTTTTTAGAAAAAAATTAATTGTTAATGCATGTCACCATGAGAAAAGCCTTCTGGGTTTTGCTTAAAAACTTTTTAAAATATTAAAATCACACATTTTTGCTCATGAAGTGAAAAAATCATTTGGAAAACAAACTTATTGTCAGGAATCTTTTCTTGTTATTCTATGTTTTTGTTTGTGACTCAAAGTTTTGCTTGTGATTCTTACATGACATTATGGGCAGGGCCTAAAATTACAACAAAAAGATTTCTGGTGTGTGCAAATAGAAGTTTATGTTTGGCAAATAACATTTTAAGTTCACGAGACAAAATTACTTATTTAATTTTAAAAAAATTTTTAAACAAAACTTTTTGTAAAAAAAAAAAAAGAAAAAAAAGGGAAATAATTACAATTCCAAAAGTTTTGATTACAAATTTATTTTGCTTAACTGTTTTTTTTTTTAATTGAATATTTTGGGAAAATATTTAATTGCATCCTCACCAGACCCTAAACGTACTTAAAGTCTGGATCGACTTTTTCCCCTTCATTAATGACACTTTTATTACATACATTATATCTATCATGGTAATTCAGGATGAGTTTTTTTAAATTCTAAATTAATTCTTAATGAATTTAAGTGATATTCTCCTTCAAGATACATTTGCCTAACACTGGAATAAATGCAATGTACATTATACAGCAAAGGAAAATAGAAGATCTGACATATATCGATTATGGAGTTGATTCGTTTTGGACGAGCGATCTGCCCCTATTGCATAAGCAATGCTGAAGAATGACTGATATCATTAACGATACAGGGAAGAAGCTTTTCAGTTATCTTGTGTTGCTAGCAAAATAGTTAGCTAGCAGCTAGCTAATAGCACAACAACAACAACAACAACAACCTAATGTCTGTTGTTTCTGACCTCATAAACATCAAAATTGACCAGGGTACCAAAACTTTTATGAGGTTGTGAATACTTTTAATATGTTCATTTTGCTTAGTTTTAACATATGAAGCTACCCTGAGACTCTTAAAGTCCTGTGATAAACCTTTGCACAAAGTTATAGCAAGCTTACCCCTTAAGCCCTGCCAGCATGCCTTGGTGGGCCCCATGTGGGGGAAAGGAGGGCTGATATATGGGTCCCATAAAGGTTTGTCTGTGGGCTCCATGGTGGCCCCACATGGGTTTGCCCATCTAGGGCCACAGCCTACGTGGGGCCTACCTGGGCCCTAAATAGACAAACCCATGTGGGCCGACCACCATGTACGGTTCATTACAGGATGCACATTCAAAGGCCAAATATGGGACGACTCCGTATTTTACAGGACGGATGGCAACCCTATTCCGGGGTGCTAAAGCCCCCCTAAATTAGGTCTAGAATCGCCACTGGATCCAATAGAGATCATCTCTGTGTTGACTGAGGCCTGTTACTTTGGCGCCGACCTGTTGATGATGGGCAAGAGTGGACGAGTAGGCTGCAGGAGCGCCATGTTTGAAATCGCTGTGTTTGTTATAAAGTAAGTTACTTTACGGAAATCTTATTCAAAGCATGCTTGAAATATGTCAGGGATAAAAAAACGTGCCAGGAGCGGGCAGCAGATCAATTATGGATATACTAAGGTGATCTACCATCAAACTGAGGATTGAGTCCATGAAGCTGAGGATCCCTTGATGACCGAGTGGGACATGTTAACAGTTAGCTTACTTTGTAAATGGTTAGCGGCGGCTTCACTGGAGGAAATGGCCGCTTGTATCTACCCATTTGTCTTCAAAGTAACAAATGAATAATTCACTTGAGGTTCATAAAGGTTAAAAAATAACCAAGCGAGTCCATGGGTAGCACATCTAAGGCACATTCAGTGACACTGAGGGGTCAGTGGATTGGTGGCAATTGAAGTTCAGCATTTTGGTGCAATCCCTTTGCTAAACCAGGACTCTTGGGCAGTAAGACAGAAAAACTCAACAGGTTGTAATGGGAATTCAGCCCAACATCAGATCTATTCACCTCTGTTTGCCTCTGCACAATAAAAGCAGTGATTTAATCCAAGAACTTGTGAAAAGGTAAAGTTTTATCTTATTTGTTTAGTCACTTCAGCAGCAGATTGAGAAGTACAGGCATTCATGCATCCACTAACATCAGTTAAAGAATCAGTGAAATCGGTGATTTGCTCTGCTTTGTAAAGCTTATAAGACAAATCTAATTAAAGAAACGGAAACATGAGATGAGATCCTGCACAGTAATTGGGTTTATTATTCTCTTAAGGTTTTTTCACTAAAAAATTGTGTTTCTCTTTTATATAGTTGTACAATATACAGCTATGTTTGGTTTTACAGCATTCTGACAGCAGTTTAAGTCTAAAAACATCTGCTGTTTAAGATAGCTTCCTTTTAATCAGTTCTAAAACTTTTACAGAAACATGTTGGACAACCACATATAAACTGTAAAGATATGTTTAAAACTCATCCAGTCTGCAGACAAACTGTAAGAAAATCAAAAAAATATTCTTCTTCTAGTTATTCCAATTTTTAAATAACTACATTTTTTTTACTTTAATCATATTTCAAAGAGGTTCTGTGTTCAAATCATCAGCTCAAAATGAACAAGTTAAATGAACAGATTCCCAAAGATTTCCAGCATCAGGAGATACATATTTTTTTCTCATTCAATTTTAAAAATAAAGCAAAGCAAATAAATCTGCAAAGCCAAGGCTATAAAACAAAATGGACACAGGTTTAATTTGCCGTTTCCCGAAGACCAAACCCCCACGCAGAATCTTCACTTCTCAAACTCGCCATTATTCTCAGAATGACCACGTCAAGATCATTCATCCCTTCATCAATAAATCTTTAATCATATATCTTTGTGGCGTGGTCCTTGCAAGTGAAGTTGTCATTAAAATCATAAGTTTAAACTTTGCCATTGTTAACTTTTGGGCCAACTGACCTAAGGAAATATTTCAAATTAAAAACCCAGATCAAGCCAAAATAACTCCTGATGACCTGCTGCCTGTAGATGATATTTAACAGATTCCCACAACCTCATTTCTTCTAATAGATTATAGTATGATTTTAGAAAAATTTGTCAGTTTTTAAAGTGAATATAAAACATCCCGTAGCAATCATACATATCCAAAAATCTGGGAAAATAATAATAATAAAAAATACCAAAACCCATTTGAAAAGCTAATCACCTTTGTCATGTTTTTAAATATGGAAAACAATTAAAGCCACCCCATTCAGTTGTATTGCTTTCTATGCAACTGGCAGCTTTTACTTTATTTTATTTTTCCCACCTAAAACTAACTTAATACAAAAGACAGAAACTGGTGAAGGCAGCTCAAACTAAAAGTGCAACTCAGGTGGAAAAGAGTGAGTAAAGTAAAGTAAAACTCAGTAAACCTGTCTAAACATTCATTAACATTTCCAAACCAAAAATCAACATGTTCTGCCTTCATGATGTGACAGAAAAAAGTGAACCCGACACTAAAAACACATCTTCACAATCATTTTTAGAACAAATATCTTAGTACACTTGAAATAAGACCACACTAGCTCACAAGTACATTTTCTGAAATAAATAGGTGCACGTTTTAAGAAAATAATTCCTTAATATTGACAAAAAAAAGTAGTAGTTCACTTACACTGAAAAGATTCAACTAAAAAAAAAAAGAGTTAATTTGTTACATGTAATCAAATTAAGTTAATACACGTAAATATTTTAAGTTATTTTATAGTTTGGAAAACTTACTGTGATTATATGTAACAAATTAACTACATTTTTTATAAGCTGGAGCTCAATTCTTTGTTTCAGTGCATACCAAGACGTTTTTCCTATGTTATCAGTCAAATAATCTGCCAGAGGAATGTTAAGAAATTACTGAGCTAAAATAAGCCACTTTATCTTGATGAAAAGTTACTTATAACTTGTATTATTTTAAGTGTACCAATATATCTGCACCAAAAACTAGACCAAAAAACACTTTTTGCAGTGAAGTGTTTTTTTAGAGGAGTTTGGGCTTGGATGGGTTGGGTCTGACTGAGGAATAGGCCCCGATGTGCGTGACGAGGTTGGGTTCCACGCTGTGCGCTCTTTCTCCGAGAGTGGTCCTGGCCTTGCGGTAGAGAACCATATCCTTGGCGTTCCCTTTGTAGCAGATCGAGCCATCCAGGAAGTCCGCCACCCTTAGCGAGGCGTTGCCGGGGAAAAGCATGGCCGGAGTGCAGCACTCGGTTGCCGGGGAGACGGCGTAGAGCTGCGGGGAGATTCTCCGCATCTCCAAGAGGTAGTGCCTTCCTATCAGCTCGGCGGCCACCATAAAGTAGAGGGTGAAGAAGACGAGGTGGTTGGCCGATAGAGTGAAGGAGAGGGAGCAGGGGTTACAGTAAGGGATTGAGAGGAGGAGCGCGGTTGCCCCCACCAAACCGAGCCCCACCCACTCCAGAATGCGGTACGGCTCGGGGTTCCAGTAGCGCTGCAGCCTTTCAGGGTGATACAGCTTGATGTACAGCGTATGGAAGGCAAACCGGCGAGAAAGCAGATCCTTAACCACTGTGAAGAACTCCTCTCCAGGTAGAGCGTCGTTACACAACAAATGAGTCCTGAAGATGATCCTCCAGCTGGTTTTCCAGTTTAAATCTGCGTGTTCAAAACAAAACTGGGTTTTTCATCACATGCTGCCCAGATTTTTAGGCCATATTTAGCTGTGTGGAAGGCATATATTGCCTAAATGAGTAGGGTCGCTACTCATTTAGGCAATATATGCCTTCTGAATGCCAGGGGTGAACTTTATGAATGCCACAAGTCTTCAATCTACTGTGACATTAGGGTCTGGGTTATAGAACAGGGGAAGTTACAACCCATATGTACCACACTGTTCTATTAGCTGCTAGTTTGTCTTGTCCATCGATTGTCAAATCGGATTACTCTGGAGAAAAGTCTCCAGAAACATTATGGCCCGAAATATTACCCTGCCTGTCTCTGCATCCCTTAGACTGGCTGTTGACTCGTCCTTTGACTTATAAACTCTGGTCAGAATGAGGACCTCCAAATATGCATGTAAATGCATTTGGTCCAGCTCCTTCCAGTTCTCTCCAAAAACTCACATTCCTTTTAGATTTGTCATTTCAACAAGGATTTTCTGTATTACACAAGGCCTGAGTAGCTCAAAGACTGACTTGATGTCTATAATGCGAGTTACTGCCATCCTAGTCAACCCTGGAATGATCAACAAGAAGTTCCAGAGCTTCCAGGGTTTGCATCTTTTATTTCCCTGCTGCTCATTTCCTAATCTCTGACAGTGACAATATCACATGTACCTTCAGTGTGTAATGTGTTTAGGACTCCCTTACAGAGAGTATTTATGTTCCCTCCACTTCTACTGAGTGTCCACTCAGTTTGGGTGGAGTTTGTCCAGGGGAACAGAAAAGGTACCTGTCAAAAGTTGTATGAACACCTGCTTTCAGGCAGCTTTCTAGTGAAGTAAAGAGAATAGTGAAAGAGTGGGTTTGCGTGATTGTTTAGGTGTGTGTGTGGTGTGTGTGTGCATGCATGTGTGGTGTGGTGTGTGTGTGGTGAAATATGTCTCATAGGTGCAAAGAAACAAATAGAATTGGACATTTTTTTAACCTTTTTACCCTTTAACTTGACTGCCGGGTCAAATTGACCCGAACAGTATCGATGTAACAAATAGACCCAGGGGGGGCTGCAAATGTGTAAAATGAACCATTTTCATTTTATACATAGAGTGCACCTATTAAGGCAAATAGAAATAGTTTCATGCAGAAAAAATACTTCTATTTTTAAAAAATTTTTAAACTTTGAAGCGGGTCAAATTGACCCGCAACATAACAGGAGGGTTTTAAACTACTTTGCAGAACAGCACTTTGTGAAGTTCGGTCCATTCACTTGTATTAGCTTACGTCAAAGGATATGCAAGTCATAAATGACTTTGTAAGGACTTAATAAAATGCATATTTATATGTTTATAGATTAAATTAGTTTAAACTTTTAAAAAAGATAGTGATCTTTAACAGAAAACAGCCACAGCAGAAAATAGAAAAATTATACAACTAAGACAA
Organism: Poecilia reticulata; assembly: GCF_904066995.2. Classification (NCBI taxonomy): domain Eukaryota; kingdom Metazoa; phylum Chordata; class Actinopteri; order Cyprinodontiformes; family Poeciliidae; genus Poecilia; species Poecilia reticulata. The sequence goes on along the minus strand of NW_027675183.1, from coordinate 35,958 downwards.
GCGACACACCAAATTATTGGAGACAATAATCACACATAATTTGTACAATCAAGAACAATCAATGAAGGAAAATATGTTTATATTGTATATTGCATTTTCTAAGTAAAAGGGCATGCTAACTTATTTGAAAAGCTTTTATATAGACTGGTTAATATAATTTGAAACATCAGTTTCAGTCTAGTTTTGCTGTAAAGATAAACCTATCAAAGATATTTTTAATACTGTAAATTTCAGATTGCAAACAATTAATGAAAATCTACTAATAGTACACAACAGCACATCTTATTTTGGATTAAAAATGTATTAAAGTAAATTTCATTCACCCCACTCATTCTCTCTATACAGAAAAATACAAATCAATCCTGGAAGTTCATATTTTATATCTCCAATATGCAAATGACAAGATCCAAATGATCACATTTAACAAATTCAAAAATTAAACAATTTTCCCACTTTATAGACAAGAAGCCCTCCAGTTTTCATCTTTTATATTAGCGGTTCTCAACGTAGGCGGTACCGCCCCCCAGGGGGCGTTCAGAGGATGGCAGGGGGCGCTGGCGGACATTTTTACAAAAGGGGGGCGCTGGGATGCCTTTGGGGGGCGTTTGGTCGAAGGTAAACTTTACACCTTAAATGCACAACAATGCCAGTTTAGACTTTGAGCAACTTGGTAAAACTGTATTGTGTAACATTAAATCATGCTTGGCTGCAACTGTATCGATGGCAGCTCTTCTTCTATTCAGTGTTTGTTAGCTTCTGTTAGCTTCTTGGCACAGCTCCGTTCTCCTGCTACTGGTAGCTAAAATCCCGATACCCTCACTTTGTATCCCTCTGAAAAATGAACCCATTTAAATCAAGAAATCCCTCCATGGGTGATACCACGATAGAGAGCGTTCATTTTATAGAGTTAACACGGTGCTGTAAGTGGTCCGGTATGAAACGGGGGTGATAGAACAACACAGCACTTTTAAATTTCAATAATCAGAATGCAGAAATTGTTTCCGTTGTTTTAAAAGGTTTATGTCGGTCTGCCTTTTCCCCATCGATACGCTTCCCGACCGCCCTGCACCTTAGGGGCATAGAAAAAAAAAGACCGCACATTGTGCAAAACTCTGAAACAGGAGAAGCGGGACATAAAACGGAGCGACGAACTAGATGTGAATTATGGCATAAAAACAGAGAATCCAACGCTGAACAGTGAAAAATCAACACATGATGTGAAACACATGACGATTAGGCAGCGCAGCAGGTGATGAGTGAAAATTACTGAAATTATCAAATAAATGTAGCAACAGGAAAGAAACTAAAGTGGACATAGTAATAAGCCAAGAGAGGATAATACTAATCAAAGGAAACTAAATGGAAATGAATGAAGAACAAAATGCAAGAATAAACTAAGAAACTAAAGTTAATACAGAGGAATAAACTGGTATGGCAAGACCTTTTGAGTAATAATTAATACAGAGGACTGTATGGCAAGAATAAACACACTATTTCCAGATAAAAGGTAAAATAATATTGTTGAAATGTCATGGGTTTGTTGAAACCACATCTGAGAGAGTACTGAGAATAAATATATCTTGCAGACCATAACAGTAAAGAACTTATCACTTATTTATGTTTTAATTAGATTTGATATATTTATTTCTTCAATATTATTTTTCATGTCAGTGTTAATGTCATGAGGCTGATGACTCCATGACACTTTCAATTTGACTTATTAGGATTTGATTAAGAACCAGATTTGTTCTTTGTCATTTCTGTCCAGTAAAACTATTAATCTATAAATCAATAGACAGGTCTATATAAAGATATAATCTATGTTTCTGTCTCATATTTGTATGGCATTAAAAGGACCTGGAAATGTTGGTTTTCATTGAAAGTTCTGGTTTGCGCAATAAATGCCATGTGGGTGAAATTTTATGGATGCTACTCTGATGTCCCATTCTCCTGAAGGCAGCACAGAGCTGCACCACCAGAAAAACACTGAAGAGAAGAAGAGCTATGATTAATGTAGTTACAGTTCTATCCATGTTTTAATGTTGCAGAATTCAGTCAGTCGTTTTGCTAATAGTTCAAAGTTTAAACTGGCATGTTGTACATTTTTATCTGGTCATTTTGTGAAACATTTAACAACTATAAAATGGCACAAAATAAAAATATTTTTTCCACTCTGATTTGCTGCTGTTAGGCCTACCAATTTTAACTTGAATGTTCATTGCATTTTTCATAGATGCCTGTGAAAATAATTTCTATTCCCATGACTTTGTTCTCTGGGAAATTATTTTTGATGATAAATACAGAAACAAGCATAAAAATCAAAACATCTACAATGGCGATAGTAATATTAATGATAAAATAATAGTCAGTGCAAAGTATCCTACAAATTCTTTGGTGGGGGGCAGTGAGGGACCTGGAAAAAGGCTAGGGGGGCGCTGGCCCAAAAAAGGTTGAGAAACACTGTTTTAATGAACCTCTACATAGGACATACGAAAAATAGTTCTACGGCGTTTCACCTGTGTGACGCCTCATTTGCTGAGTTAAACCAATTTTTTGACTAAAACTTTTTCCACAGTTCACACATGAAAACGGCTTTTCACCTGTGTGAATCATCATGTGCTGAGTTAAACTAAGTTTGCGACTAAAACTTTTTCCACAGGTCCCACATGAAAACGGCTTTTCATCTGTGTGAATCATCATGTGCCGAGTTAAAGCCGGTTTTAGACTAAAACTTTTTAAACAGGTCCCACATGAAAACGGCTTTTTACCTGTGTGAATCATCATGTGCCGAGTTAAAGCCGGTTTTAGACTAAAACTTTTTAAACAGGTCCCACATGAAAACGGCTTTTCACCTGTGTGAATCATCATGTGATGTGTTAAACTAAGTTTGTGATTAAAACTTTTTCCACAGGTCACACAAGAAAATGGCTTTTCACCTGTGTGAATCATCATGTGCTGTGTTAAATGTAATTTGCGACTAAAACTTTTTCCACAGGTCCCACATGAAAACGGCTTTTCATCTGTGTGAATCATCATGTGCCGAGTTAAAGCCGGTTTTAGACTAAAACTTTTTCCACAGGTCCCACATGAAAACGGCTTTTCATCTGTGTGAATCATCATGTGCCGAGTTAAACCAATTTTTTGACTAAAACTTTTTCCACAGGTCCCACATGAAAACGGCTTTTCATCTGTGTGAATCATCATGTGCCGAGTTAAAGCCGGTTTTAGACTAAAACTTTTTCCACAGGTCCCACATGAAAACGGCTTTTCATCTGTGTGAATCATCATGTGCCGAGTTAAACCAATTTTTTGACTAAAACTTTTTCCACAGGTCCCACATGAAAACGGCTTTTCATCTGTGTGAATCATCATGTGCCGAGTTAAACCAATTTTTTGACTAAAACTTTTTCCACAGGTCCCACATGAAAACGGCTTTTCATCTGTGTGAATCATCATGTGCCGAGTTAAACCAATTTTTTGACTAAAACTTTTTCCACAGGTCCCACATGAAAACGGCTTTTCATCTGTGTGAATCATCATGTGCCGAGTTAAATTCGTTTTTCGACTAAAACTTTTTCCACAGGTCACACATGAAAATGGCTTTTCACCTGTGTGAATCCTCATATGAGCATCAAGAGAATATTTGCAAGCAAAAAGCTTTTTACAGGTCACACAGGAGAAAGGTTTTCTTTTCTGATTTTGCTTCTCAGCTTCAGCAGTTTCCTGGAAGATGACCTGCTCCTTGTTTGGTTCTGATTCAGTTTGGTTTGTTTGTTCATAAACAGGAACCACCATGCAGGTATCAGTCTCCTGTTTTAATTCAAGCTGTTCTTCACCCTGACTGGAGTAAACTTCTTTCTCTTCCACTTTTATTTGTTGACATTCTAGATCCTGCTGCTCTTCTTTTATATGTTGATCTTCTGGCTCTTCTTTTTCTTGTTTCACCTGCAGAGGTTCTACCTCGTCCTGGTCCAGATTGGATCTCCTCTCCTGGTTATACATCTCGTTCTCATAAACGTTATGTTGCAGGCAATCTGGAGAGGAAAACAGAAAAAAAGAGGAATTGTTAACGTTACTGAAGTAATTAACAGACTTTCATCATTTAAGACAGAAATCACCAAATAAACACATCTGAAAATTCAAGAGTGCAGACATTCAGCTGACATTTGGAAAATTACCAAATTAAATATTTCTGATTAATTTATTCACTCCAGGCCTGATTGTTATTGTTTAAAAATAATTTTCTAGTATTATTTCTAATATTTTCTATGTTGGAGCAATTAACTTTTTATTTTTATTACTTTGAACTTTGAGTTCAGTTTCATGTTAATTGTTTATTTTATATTTTTTGTTTCTTTACTTAAAAAAAAATCCTAACCCAAGAACCCAGAATCTTGACAGTTTGTCCATTTTCTGTAAGTTTAGGGACTGGTACAGGACCAGCATGCACTGGGCTTTCACCAGGTCTTATCTATTTTACTGCTAAGAATAATGATAATTCTTAGCAACAGAGAAAACATGCAAACAAAGAAAGAGACGCAAACAAATGAAATACAGCAAACAAGAAGAGATGACGGAAACAAAAAGCAAATAAAATGTAGCAAGCAAAAAAAGAGACGCAAACAAAAGACCCTCCTGCTGTGCTGGACCAAAACAGCAGAAGATGCCTCAGCACCGCAGGATATTGTTGATCAGATCGACGGACTATTGACATGAGGGCTTGACAGACAACGTGTCGCAAGTAAGATGGACATAATATTGTGTATATTTTGTAATTAGAATATTACTTTACTGTATTTATGTCCACCAGTGAAATATCAGCTAATGCTAGCTGGTATAGTGCTATAGTACTTGGTGTTCAGTCCCCGCTCTGAAAGCTAATTGAGATTTTTTTTTTTTAAGTTTCAGTTATTTTCTAACACTGACTTAGATATCTGATACAAGAGCCTATTATAGAAATGAAACAATATAATAAAAATAATAATATTACACGTTATAACATTCACCAGAAAAGTTTACACAGATGGCAATGGCTATTATTTACTTCACTTGGCACGCTGGCAAGCCAAACAGGAAACCGCCCATGTCCGTACACCTTTACGGAGTCCCGGCCACACAAACTTTGCCCCTACCAGTTTAACAGAAGCTTTGACACCCGGGTGTGAAAGGGAATGAACTGCCTCAAAAACCCGCCGACGCCAACTAGAAGGGACCAAAGGCCGAGGTTTGCCAGTCGAGACATCGCAAAGAAGGGTTGTGCCACACTCATGAAAGGAGACCTCCTCTAAATGCAAACTGGATTCAGCTGCTTTAAAGGCCAGAATATCTGGGTCGGTCAGTCGGTCAGTTGGTCTGTGGCCATGGCGAGGTAGTCCACACCTAAATGCACAGAAGCAACCCTTGGTCTGGACAGACAGTCAGCCACCAGATTATTCTTGCCAGCTACATGCTGAATGTCAGTAGTGAACTCTGAAATGGCAGATAAATGCCGCTGTTGCCGAGCCGACCACGGTTCAGAAACTTTTGCCATAGCAAAAGTGAGAGGCTTGTGGTCAACAAAAGCAGTAAAGTCCCTGCCCTCCAACATGAAGCGGAAATGGCGTGTTGCCAGAAAAAGGGCAAGCAGTTCCCTGTCAAAGGTGCTATATTTTTTTTCAGCATCCCAGAGTTTCCTGCTAAAAAAAGCGAGGGGTTGCCAGGCACCATCTACCCATTGCTCACAAACTGCCCCAACTGCATAATCAGAGGCGTCAGTTGTTATAGCCACAGGAGCAACTGGAGATGGATGGGCCAAAAGCGCAGCATTAGCCAAGGCCTTCTTGGCATCATCGAATGTCTGCACCCTCTCGGGGGTCCACTCAATCTGCTGGTCCCCTTTTTTGCCTCTAAGTGCCTCATACAAGGGGTGCATGAGGTGAGCTGCCCGTGGGATGAAACAGTTATAAAAGTTAATCATACCCAAAAACTCCTGCAGGGGCTTCACTGAGGGAGGGCGGGGAAAATCGGAAACTGCTTCAACCTTTGCAGGCAGGGGAACCGCCCCTTGAGAAGACACTTTGTGTCCCAGAAACTCAACAGCAGGCAGTCCAAATTGGCATTTAGCTGGGTTCACGATCAGGCCATGTTCACTGAGCCTAACAAACAGCTGCCGAAGGTGCACCATGTGTTCTTCCGCAGAGGGACTAGCCATCAATGTCGTCCAAATAGACGAACAAAAACGGCATACCCTGCAGGACCGAATCCATAAGCCGCTGGAAAGTCTGCGCTGTGCCTTTAAGACCGAAGGGCACCGTAAAAACTCAAAAAGACCAAAAGGCGTGATAACTGCAGTTTTGGGTACATCTAAAGGATGGACTGGAACCTGATGGTAGCCTCGCACCAAGTCCACCTTAGAGAACACGGTTGCTCCAGCCAGGCGGGCAGAAAAGTCCTGAATGTGAGGAATTGGGTACCTGTCATTACTGGTTGCGTTGTTAAGGCGCCGAAAATCCCCACAGGGTTGCCAACCCCCGTCTGCTTTGGGAACCATGTGCAATGGAGATGCCCATGGACTTTTGGAGCGCCGTACAATGCCAAGACGCTCCATGTTTGCAAACTCCTCCTTTGCTATCGCTAACTTAGCGGTGTCTAGGCGGCGCGCTCGCGCAAAAACCGGTGGACCGACAGTAGTTATACAATGCTCCACTCCATGCTTAGCCACGGTAGCAGAAAATGTGGGAACCGTTAAAGATGCGAACTCTGCTAACAGACGCTGATACTCATCACCTGTGGCAAGCATGTTGGCGAGAGGTCGTTGGCTGGGACCGCCAAGTTTACAGGGGTATGTATCAAAAGACACAGCATCTATTAAGCAGCTATTAGCAACATGCCCCAATAACCTAAAAGCACACAAAAAATCTGCACCCAAAATAGGTAAAGACACAGAAGCTATCACAAAGTCCCACTGAAACTGACGTCCGTTGAAACACACAGTCACCAACCTCGAGCCAAAAGTGCGAATCGGGGTGCCGTTAGCCGCGTCCAGTGGCGGTCCGTTACTTTTGCACAAAACGTCCGCTGCCGAAACTGGCATGATGCTCCGCTGTGCACCCGAGTCCACCAGGAAACGCCGTCCCGAGACCTCATCCATGATGAAAAGCAGCTTGTCCGAGCTGCCGGCACACACAGCTGCTAGCGAGCGCCGACTCTGTCGTTTCCCTGACGCACGAACGAACACGGAGGAATGCAGCGCTTCGCCTTCACTCCGAACCGGCGATGGTAGAAACAGAGAACGTCGTCCTTCCGTCGCTCTGTCACCGCAGCCACGGCATCAAAAGGCTCCGACTCTCCATGTGTCACAACTGGTAGAAGTGCATTCACACTGTGGTGCCTGGAAGCCAACAAAATCCGGTCCGCTTCTTCAGCCAGGGAGCGATAATCCTTGGTCCGGATCAGCGGGGAGCTGGCCAGCGCGGTGCGAACAGGTGGGGGAAGCTGGCGCAGAAACAGATGTGTAAAAAGGAAAGAAACATCTCCCGAGCCAAGTAATGCCAGCATGTTCTCCATCAGCTCGGAGGGTTTGCGATCCCCCAAGCCATTCAGAGAGAGCAAGCGATCGGCCCGCTCCGCGTCTGACAGTTGGTAGAGCCGAAGCAGATTCTCCTTGAGAGCGCCGTATTTGTTAGCGGTTGGTGGGTTCCTCAGCAGACCCATCAGACGGCGTGTTGAAACGGAATCCAACGCAGCAACTACATGGAAGTACTTGGTCTCATCTGTGGTTATCCCACAGAGATGGAACTGGGCTTCCACATGTTGGAACCATGGTTCTGGATCGTGTTGCCAGAACTCTGGGAGCTTGATAACGGCAGCAAAAACAGAAGCGGCGGTTGGAGCAACGGCCGCCTGGCAAGAAACTGGGTCCGAAACCACAGCTGGCGGAGAAGCGGCGGCAGCATCTGGTGAGATTCCGTTAAAAAACATGTCCAGATGTTCGGGGTCACCAATGTGGAAGTCAGCAGAAAAAGACGAAAAAGATTTGAGTCTTGTTTAATTCTCAATGTCTTCCAACATACAACCAAAAATGGAATGAACCACAACCGTTGGTCACTTCACACCTCACCTTCTCTCCTTCAAAATAAAAGCATACATTCTGGTGTGAAATATATACATTGTATCCGCCACAGCATAATATTATTCAGTATTAATCATTATTTATTTCTGTCTATATTTATATAAATATGTATTGATAAGACGAGAGCGGTCCATTAGGCGTCTGTCCTTTTATTATGTCTATGTGAGAAACGGCCCGGTCTACGGAAGACGGGTCCTTCGAAGGCCACGAATATGGACGACCAGAAGAGAGAAGCTGTAGCCTTCAGCTAGCTGCCTAGCCTCCATCTTGGCGTTATGTTGCTTAGCAACCGTGACAACGTGAAGCACAGAGTGCTAAGGAAAAAAACGGACTCGAAGGCAGTTTTTTACTCGTTTTTTCTGTATTATTCTTCACCTTTTGTGATAAAGGCTGTTCCATACTAAAAAAGAAATCTGTTTGATTCTAAAATGTTTAAACATGTATAGCAAGGAATGTAAGCAAATTATTCATTTTCAAATACTCTCTAGATCTCAGGAAGTAAGACATTACAGTTAAATAAAACTATTATGTTTTAATTCTTAGTTTAATTAGTCAAACCGATTTGCTCAGGAATAAATTAAATACTTTAGTGAACCAAAAATTTTTACAGGCTTAATATCTGTGTTCCGCCTCCACTCATAGGGGGAAACTAGCGGGAGTTTTTAAAACGATTTGCCGGGAGACGTGCGTTCTCTCTCGGTGTACCGAACATGGAGCGCCCGGTCAGCTGACAGCTGGCGAGGGGAGCTGGCTGTTAATGCAGCGGGAGCAGACATCTCCGAAAACGTCGGAGCAATATTGCAATTAAGTGATTTATTGATGCACCTAGCAGATATTTGAGATCTATACATCTACATTCTCGCCGAAAAATATTGTAAAAAATCATTTTGTGTAATACAGCAAAAAAAAAATAAAAAATTGCTGCCATTGCTGCGTTTCTCAACACCCGTTTTAAAGGATGCAGACCCTAAATTTGGACACAGCTGTTTTTTTGTTCGACTCCCTCTAGTGGTCTGGAGCACTTCCGTTTTCAGCACTTTTTGTTTGCATCTTTTGTTTGCTGCATTTCATTTGCGTCTCTTTTTGTTTGTTGCGTTTTATTTGCTATTTGTTTGCGTCTTCTTGTTTGCTGCATTACATTTCTTTGAATCTCTTTTTTTGTTTGGTTGTTTTCTCTGTTGCTGCGTATTTGCACCCGTCGGCCACAGGTTCATATAAAGACCAGCTGTGCCTTTATGTGGAAGGATAAAAAGAAACTGTTCATTATAGAAACAATAAACAGAACAGATTCCAGGATGATTTTAGAAATACGGAGTTGTGTCTGCCTCGTTATTTTAACCTGTTGTATCCTGTTTACAGGAAAAAATCTGCGTCTGTTACACCGACACCAGCCCTGTTGCGTGAAACATTTGCTTTACTAGCCTTTTGCTGAATTGTTCTTCATATTTCTCCTGTTTATGAAAGTAAGTCTCAGCAGTTTAAGGAGGAGAGCCCTAAGAAAGATAACTGGTTCTATTTTCTCTCTACATAAATAAGCCATTCTCACAGCGTAGTTGTGATGTTTGCGCTCTTTTATCTGATATAAAAACATTTATACAGGAGGGGAACGGTTACTATAATGACCCTCATGCAGAAAGCTTCATACATTCAAACCTTAACCTGAATCCAAACGCTGGCGTTTCTTACCTATTCGGTATAAGATTATCTTGGGCTTCCGGGAGAAATCCAGCAGTCTGCGTTGATCATCCATCTCTTCCTCTTGATGATTTCTTTAAACTCTGTGAATGTTTCTTCAACAGCAGTCAAATGCTTGTTGATAAACTCGTTTATACAAACTCTCGAAAATTCAACAAAACAAACCATGCGCCATCTTGTTTCTCGTCTTCTTCTTCGTCTTTTTTATGGCGGTTGGCAAACAACTTTAAGGTGCATTACCGCCACCTTCCAGGTTGGAGTATGGATAAGAAGCTCATAGCCTCCTCGTTCTTCTAAGAAAATTAAAAAATACTATCAAAAGCTATATTTCCTGATGAACTCTGAAACAATTCTCTTATAACTAACTTATTTTTATTACTACTAAGCTCACTAAGTAGTATCTCTCTTTCCCGTACATACGTGTTGGTTTGGATATACAGGATTAAATAGTACTCTTAACTTAATGAATAAACTTAATACAGGTTGTTGTATTTATTGTGGAAAGTTAGAAACAGTACAGCATATCTTTTTAGAAAAAAATTAATTGTTAATGCATGTCACCATGAGAAAAGCCTTCTGGGTTTTGCTTAAAAACTTTTTAAAATATTAAAATCACACATTTTTGCTCATGAAGTGAAAAAATTATTTGGAAAACAAACTTATTGTCAGAAATCTTTTCTTGCTATTCTATGTTTTTGTTTGTGACTCAAAGTTTTGCTTGTGATTCTCACATGACATCATAAAATTACAACAAAAAGATTTCTGGTGTGTGCAAATAGAAGTTTACGTTTGGCAAATAACATTTTAAGTTCACGAGACAAAATTACTTATTTAATTAAAAAAACATTTTTTAAACAAAACTTTTTGCAAAAAAAAAAAAAAAAAAAAGAAAAAAATAATTACAATTCCAAAAGTTTTGATTACAAATTTATTTTGATTAACTGGTGTTTTTTTTTTATTGAATATTTTGGGAAAATATTTAATTGCATCCTCACCAGACCCTAAACGTACTTAAAGTCTGGATCGACTTTTTTCCCCTTCATTAATGACACTTTTATTACATACATTATATCTATCATGGTAATTCAGGATGAGTTTTTTTTTATTCTAAATTAATTCTTAATGAATTTAAGTGATATTCTCCTTCAAGATACATTTGCCTAACACTGGAATAAATGCAATGTACATTATACAGCAAAGGAAAATAGAAGATCTGACATATATCGATTATGGAGTTGATTCGTTTTGGACGAGCGATCTGCCCCTATTGCATAAGCAATGCTGAAGAATGACTGATATCATTAACGATACAGGGAAGAAGCTTTTCAGTTATCTTGTGTTGCTAGCAAAATAGTTAGCTAGCAGCTAGCTAATAGCACAACAACAACCTAATGTCTGTTGTTTCTGACCTCATAAACATCAAAATTGACCAGGGTGCCAAAACTTTTATGAGGTTGTGAATACTTTTAATATGTTCATTTTGCTTAGTTTTAACATAGGAAGCTACCCTGAGACTCTTAAAAGTCCTGTGATAAACCTTTGCACAAAGTTATAGCAAGCTTACCCCTTAAGCCCTGCCAGCATGCCTTGGTGGGCCCCATGTGGGGGAAAGGAGGGCTGATATATGGGTCCCATAAAGGTTTGTCTGTTGGCTCCATGGTGGCCCCACATGGGTTTGCCCATCTAGGGCCACAGCCTACGTGGGGCCTACCTGGGCCCTAAATAGACAAACCCATGTGGGCCGACCACCATGTACGGTTCATTACAGGATGCACATTCAAAGGCCAAATATGGGATGACTCCGTATTTTACAGGATGGATGGCAACCCTATTCAGGGGTGCTAAAGCCCCCCTAAATTAGGTCTAGAATCGCCACTGGATCCAACAGAGATCATCTCTGTGTTGACTGAGGCCTGTTACTTTGGCGCCGACCTGTTGATGATGGGCAAGAGTGGACGAGTAGGCTGCAGGAGCGCCATGTTTGAAATCGCTGTGTTTGTTAAAAGGTAAGTTACTTTACGGAAATCTTATTCAAAGCCTGCTTGAAATATGTCAGGGATAAAAAAAACGTGCCAGGAGCGGGCAGCAGATCAATTATGGATATACTAAGGTGATCTACCATCAAACTGAGGATTGAGTCCATGAAGCTCAGGATCCCTTGATGACCGAGTGGGACATGTTAACAGTTAGCTTACTTTGTAAATGGTTAGCGGCGGCTTCACTGGAGGAAATGGCCGCTTGTATCTACCCATTTGTCTTCAAAGTAACAAATGAATAATTCACTTGAGGTTCATAAAGGTTAAAAAATAACCAAGCAAGTCCATGGGTAGCACATCTAAGGCACATTCAGTGACACTGAGGGGTCAGTGGATTGGTGGCAATTGAAGTTCAGCATTTTGGTGCAATCCCTTTGCTAAACCAGGACTCTTGGGCAGTAAGACAGAAAAACTCAACAGGTTGTAATGGGAATTCAGCCCAACATCAGATCTATTCACCCCTGTTTGCCTCTGCACAATAAAAGCAGTGATTTAATCCAAGAACTTGTGAAAAGGTACAGTTTTATCTTATTTGTTTAGTCACTTCAGCAGCAGATTGAGAAGTACAGGCATTCATACATTCACTAACATCAGTTAAAGAATCAGTGAAATCGGTAATTTGCTCTGCTTTGTAAAGCTTATAAGAAAAATCTAATTAAAGAAACGGAAACATGAGATGAGATCCTGCACAGTAATTGGGTTTATTATTCTCTTAAGGTTTTTTTCACTAAAAAATTGTGTTTCTCTTTTATATAGTTGTACAATATACAGCTAACCCCGATATGTTTGGTTTTACAGCATTCTGACAGCAGTTTAAGTCTAAAAACATCTGCTGTTTAAGATGGCTTCCTTTTAATCAGTTCTAAAACTTTTACAGAAACATGTTGGACAACCACATATAAACTGTAAAGATATGTTTAAAACTCATCCAGTCTGCAGACAAACTGTAAGAAAATCAAAAAAATATTCTTCTTCTAGTTATTCCAATTTTTAAATAACTACATTTTTTTTACTTTAATCATATTTCAAAGAGGTTCTGTGTTCAAATCATCAGCTCAAAATGAACAAGTTAAATGAACAAATTCCCAAAGATTTCCAGCATCAGGAGATCCATATTTTTTTTCTCATTCAATTTTAAAAATAAAGCAAAGCAAATAAATCTGCAAAGCCAAGGCTATAAAACAAAATGGACACAGGTTTCCCGAAGACCAAACCCCCACGCAGAATCTTCACTTCTCAAACTCGCCATTATTCTCAGAATGACCAAGATCATTCATCCCTTCATCAATAAATCTTTAATCATATATCTTTGTGGCGTGGTCCTTGCAAATGAAGTTGTCATTAAAATCATAAGTTTAAACTTTGCCATTGTTAACTTTTTGGGCCAACTGACCTAAGGAAATATTTCAAATTAAAAACCCAGATCAAGCCAAAATAACTCCTGATGACCTGCTGCCTGTAGATGATATTTAACAGATTCCCACAACCTCATTTCTTCTAATAGATTATAGTATGATTTTAGAAAAATTTGTCAGTTTTTAAAGTGAATATAAAACATCCCGTAGCAATCATACATATCCAAAAATCTGGGAAAATAATAATAATAAAAAATACCAAAACCCATTTGAAAAGCTAATCACCTTTGTCATGTTTTTAAATATGGAAAACAATTAAAGCCACCCCATTCAGTTGTATTGCTTTCTATGCAACTGGCAGCTTTTACTTTATTTTATTTTTCCCACCTAAAACTAACTTAATACAAAAGACAGAAACTGGTGAAGGCAGCTCAAACTAAAAGTGCAACTCAGGTGGAAAAGAGTGAGTAAAGTAAAGTAAAACTCAGTAAACCTGTCTAAACATTCATTAACATTTCCAAACCAAAAATCAACATGTTCTGCCTTCATGATGTGACAGAAAAAAGTGAACCCGACACTAAAAACACATCTTCACAATCATTTTTAGAACAAATATCTTAGTACACTTGAAATAAGACCACACTAGCTCACAAGTACATTTTCTGAAATAAATAGGTGCACGTTTTAAGAAAATAATTCCTTAATATTGACAAAAAAGTAGTAGTTCACTTACACTGAAAAGATTCAACTTAAAAAAAAAAGAGTTAATTTGTTACATGTAATCAAATTAAGTTAATACACGTAAATATTTTAAGTTATTTTATAGTTTGGAAAACTTACTGTGATTATATGTAACAAATTAACTACATTTTTTTTATAAGCTGGAGCTCAATTCTTTGTTTCAGTGCATACCAAGACGTTTTTCCTATGTTATCAGTCAAATAATCTGCCAGAGGAATGTTAAGAAATTACTGAGCTAAAATAAGCCACTTTATCTTGATGAAAAGTTACTTATAACTTGTATTATTTTAAGTGTACCAATATATCTGCACCAAAAACTAGACCAAAAAACACTTTTTGCAGTGAAGTGTTTTTTTAGAGGAGTTTGGGCCTGGATGGGTTGGGTCTGACTGAGGAATAGGCCCCGATGTGCGTGACGAGGTTGGGTTCCACGCTGTGCGCTCTTTCTCCGAGAGTGGTCCTGGCCTTGCGGTAGAGAACCATATCCTTGGCGTTCCCTTTGTAGCAGAACGAGCCATCCAGGAAGTCCGCCACCCTTAGCGAGGCGTTGCCGGGGAAAAGCATGGCTGGGGTGCAGCACTCGGTTGCCGGGGAGACGGCGTAGAGCTGCGGGGAGATTCTCCGCACCTCCAAGAGGTAGTGCCTTCCTATCAGCTCGGCGGCCACCATAAAGTAGAGGGTGAAGAAGACGAGGTGGTTGGCCGACAGAGTGAAGGAGAGGGAGCAGGGGTTACAGTAAGGGATTGAGAGGAGGAGCGCGGTTGCCCCCACCAAACCGAGCCCCACCCACTCCAGGATGCGGTACGGCTCGGGGTTCCAGTAGCGCTGCAGCCTTTCAGGGTGATGCAGCTTGATGTACAGCGTGTGGAAGGCAAACCGGCGAGAAAGCAGATCCTTAACCACTGTGAAGAACTCCTCTCCAGGTAGAGCGTCGTTACACAACAAACGAGTCCTGAAGATGATCCTCCAGCTGGTTTTCCAGTTTAAATCTGCGTGTTCAAAACAAAACTGGGTTTTTCATCACATGCTGCCCAGATTTTTATGCCATATTTAGCTGTGTGGAAGGCATATATTGCCTAAATGAGTAGGGTCGCTACTCATTTAGGCAATATATGCCTTCTGAATGCCAGGGGTGAACTTTATGAATGCCACAAGTCTTCAATCTACTGTGACATTAGGGCCTGGGTTATAGAACAGGGAAAGTTACAACCCATATGTACCACACTGTTCTATTAGCTGCTAGTTTGTCTTGTCCATCGATTGTCAAATCGGATTACTCTGGAGAAAAGTCTCCAGAAACATTATGGCCCGAAATATTACCCTGCCTGTCTCTGCATCCCTTAGACTGGCTGTTGACTCGTCCTTTGACTTATAAACTCTGGTCAGAATGAGGACCTCCAAATATGCATGTAAATGCATTTGGTCCAGCTCCTTCCAGTTCTCTCCAAAAACTCACCTTCCTTTTAGATTTGTCATTTCAACAAGGATTTTCTGTATTACACAAGGCCTGAGTAGCTCAAAGACTGACTTGATGTCTATAATGCGAGTTACTGCCATCCTAGTCAACCCTGGAATGATCAACAAGAAGTTCCAGAGCTTCCAGGGTTTTCATCTTTTTATTTCCCTGCTGCTCATTTCCTAATCTCTGACAGTGACAATATCACATGTACCTTCAGTGTGTAATGTGTTTAGGACTCCCTTACAGAGAGTATTTATGTTCCCTCCACTTCTACTGAGTGTCCACTCAGTTTGGGTGGAGTTTGTCCAGGGGAACAGAAAAGGTACCTGTCAAAAGTTGTATGAACACCTGCTTTCAGGCAGCTTTCTAGTGAAGTAAAGAGAATAGTGAAAGAGTGGGTTTGCGTGATTGTTTAGGTGTGTGTGTGGTGTGCGTGTGGTGTGTGCATGCATGTGTGGTGTGGTGTGTGTGTGGTGAAATATGTCTCATAGGTGCAAAGAAACAAATAGAATTGGACATTTTTTTAACCTTTTTACCCTTTAACTTGACTGCCGGGTCAAATTGACCCGAACAGTATCGATGTAACAAATAGACCCAGGGGGGGCTGCAAATGTGTAAAATGAACCATTTTCATTTTATACATAGAGTGCACCTATTAAGGCAAATAGAAGTATTTTTTCTGCATGAAACTTTTTCTAACTATTTCTAAAAAAAAATTAAACTTTGAAACGGGTCAAATTGACCCGCAACATAACAGGAGGGTTTTAAACTACTTTGCAGAACAGCACTTTGTGAAGTTCGGTCCATTCACTTGTATTAGCTTACGTCAAAGGATATGCAAGTCATAAATGACTTTGTAAGGACTTAATAAAATGCATATTTATATGTTTATAGATTAAATTAGTTTAAACTTTTAAAAAAGATAGTGATCTTTAACAGAAAACAGCCACAGCAGAAAATAGAAGAATTATACAACTAAGACAAGCGACACACCAAATTATTGGAGACAATAATCACACATAATTTGTACAATCAAGAACAATCAATGAAGGAAAATATGATTATATTGTATATTGCATTTTCTAAGTAAAAGGGCATGCCAACTTATTTGAAAAGCTTTTATATAGACTGGTTAATATAATTTGAAACATCAGTTTCAGTCTAGTTTTGCTGTAAAGATAAACCTATCGAATACTTTTCTAATACTGTAAATTTCAGATTGCAAACAATTAATGAAAATCTACTAATAGTACACAACAGCACATCTTATTTTGGATTAAAAATGTATTAAAGTAAATTTCATTCACCCCACTCATTCTCTCTATACAGAAAAATACAAATCAATCCTGGAAGTTCATATTTTATATCTCCAATATGCAAATGACAAGATCCAAATGATCACATTTAACAAATTCAAAAATTAAACAATTTTCCCACTTTATAGACAAGAAGCCCTCCAGTTTTCATCTTTTATATTAGCAGTTCTCAACGTGGGCGGTACCGCCCCCAGGGGGCGTTCAGAGGACGGCAGGGGGCGCTGGCGGACATTTTTACAAAAGGGGGGCGCTGGGATGCCTTTGGGGGGCGTTTGGTCGAAGGTAAACTTTACACCTTAAATGCACAACAATGCCAGTTTAGACTTTGAGCAACTTGGTAAAACTGTATTGTGTAACATTAAATCATGCTTGGCTGCAACTGTATCGATGGCAGCTCTTCTTCTATTCAGTGTTTGTTAGCTTCTGTTAGCTTCTTGGCGCAGCTCCGTTCTCCTGCTACTGGTAGCTAAAATCACGATACCCTCACTTTGTATCCCTCTGAAAAATGAACCCATTTAAATAAAGAAATCCCTCCATGGGTGATACCTCGATAGAGAGCGTTCATTTTATAGCGTTAACACGGTGCTGTAAGTGGTCCGGTATGAAACGAGGGTGATAGAACAACACAGCACTTTTAAATTTCAATAATAAGAATGCAGAAATTGTTTCCGTTGTTTTAAAAGGTTTATGTCGGTCTGCCTTTTCCCCATCGATACGCTTCCCGACCGCCCTGCACCTTAGGGGCTTAGAAAAAAAAGGCCGCACATTGTGCAAAACTCTGAAACAGGAGAAGCGGGACATAAAACGGAGCGACGAACTAGATGTGAATTATGGCATAAAAACAGAGAATCCAACGCTGAACAGTGAAAAATCAACACATGATGTGAAACACATGACGATTAGGCAGCGCAGCAGGTGATGAGTGAAAATTACTGAAATTATCAAATAAATGTAGCAACAGGAAAGAAACTAAAGTGGACATAGCAATAAGCCAAGAGAGGATAATACTAATCAAAGGAAACTAAATGGAAATGAATGAAGAACAAAATGCAAGAATAAACTAAGAAACTAAAGTAAATACAGAGGAATAAACTGGTATGGCAAGACCTTTTGAGTAATAATTAATACAGAGACTGTATGGCAAGAATAAACATACACTATTTCCAGATAAAAGGTAAAATAATATTGTTGAAATGTCATGGGTTTGTTTAGACCACATCTAGTACTGAGAATAAATATATCTTACAGACAATAACAGTAAAGAAGTTATCACTTATTTATGTTTTTAATTAGATTTGATATATTTATTTCTTCAATATTATTTTTCATGTCAGTGTTAATGTCATGAGGCTGATGACTCCATGACACTTTCAATTTGACTCATTAGGATTTGATTAAGAACCAGATTTGTTCTTTGTCATTTCTGTCCAGTAAAACTATTAATCTATAAATCAATAGACAGGTCTATATAAAGATATAATCCATGTTTCTGTCTCATATTTGTATGGCATTAAAAGGACCTGGAAATGTTGGTTTTCATTGAAAGTTCTGGTTTGCGCAATAAATGCCATGTGGGTGAAATTTTATGGATGATACTCTGATGTCCCATTCTCCTGAAGGCAGCATAGAGCTGCACCACCAGAAACTGACAAACACTGAAGAGAAGAGCTATGATTAATGTAGTTACAGTTCTATCCATGTTTTAATGTTGCAGAGTTCAGTCAGTCGTTTTGCAAAAAGTTCAAAGTTTAAACTGGCATGTTGTACATTTTTTATCTGGTCATTTTGTGAAACATTTAACAACTATAAAATGGCACAAAATAAAAATATTTTTTCCACTCTGATTTGCTGATGTTAGGCCTACCAATTTTAACTTGAATGTTCATTGCATTTTTCATAGACACCTGTGAAAATAATTTCTATTCCCATGACATTGTTCTCTGGGAAATTATTTTTGATGATAAATACAGAAACAAACATAAAAATCAAAACATCTACAATGGCGATAGTAATATTAATGATAAAATAATAGTCAGTGCAAAGTATCCTACAAATTCTTTGGTGGGGGGCAGTGAGGGACCTGGAAAAAGGCTAGGGGGCGCTGGCCCAAAAAAGGTTGAGAAACACTGTTTTATATGAACCTCTACATAGGACATACGAAAAATAGTTCTACGGCGTTTCACCTGTGTGACGCCTCATGTGCTGAGTTAAATACCCATTATGACTAAAACTTTTTCCACAGTTCCCACATGAAAACGGCTTTTCATCTGTGTGAATCATCATGTGCCGAGTTAAAGTCTGTTTTAGACTAAAACCTTTTCCACAGGTCCCACATGAAAACGGCTTTTCACCTGTGTGAATCATCATGTGCTGTGTTAAACGAAGTTTGTGACTAAAACTTTTTCCACAGGTCCCACATGAAAACGGCTTTTTACCTGTGTGAATCATCATGTGCCGAGTTAAAGCCGGTTTTAGACTAAAACTTTTTCCACAGGTCCCACATGAAAACGGCTTTTCACCTGTGTGAATCATCATGTGCTTAGTTAAACTAAGTTTGTGATTAAAACTTTTTCCACAGGTCCCACAAGAAAATGGCTTTTCACCTGTGTGAATCATCATGTGCTGTGTTAAATGTAATTTGCGACTAAAACTTTTTCCACAGGTCCCACATGAAAACGGCTTTTCATCTGTGTGAATCATCATGTGCCGAGTTAAACCAATTTTTTGACTAAAACTTTTTCCACAGGTCCCACATGAAAACGGCTTTTCATCTGTGTGAATCATCATGTGCCGAGTTAAAGCCGGTTTTAGACTAAAACTTTTTCCACAGGTCCCACATGAAAACGGCTTTTCATCTGTGTGAATCATCATGTGCCGAGTTAAACCAATTTTTTGACTAAAACTTTTTCCACAGGTCCCACATGAAAACGGCTTTTCATCTGTGTGAATCATCATGTGCCGAGTTAAACCAATTTTTTGACTAAAACTTTTTCCACAGGTCCCACATGAAAACGGCTTTTCATCTGTGTGAATCATCATGTGCCGAGTTAAACCAATTTTTTGACTAAAACTTTTTCCACAGGTCCCACATGAAAACGGCTTTTCATCTGTGTGAATCATCATGTGCCGAGTTAAATTCGTTTTTCGACTAAAACTTTTTCCACAGGTCCCACATGAAAACGGCTTTTCATCTGTGTGAATCATCATATGAGCATCAAGAGAATATTTGCAAGCAAAAAGCTTTTTACAGGTCACACAGGAGAAAGGTTTTCTTCTATTCTGATTTTGCTTCTCAGCTTCAGCAGTTTCCTGGAAGATGACCTGCTCCTTGTTTGGTTCTGATTCAGTTTGGTTTGTTTGTTCATAAACAGGAACCACCATGCAGGTATCAGTCTCCTGTTTTAATTCAGGCTGTTCTTCACCCTGACTGGAGTAAACTTCTTTCTCTTCCACTTTTATTTGTTGACATTCTAGATCCTGCTGCTCTTCTTTTATATGTTGATCTTCTGGCTCTTCTTTTTCTTGTTTCACCTGCAGAGGTTCTACCTCGTCCTGGTCCAGATTGGATCTCCTCTCCTGGTTATACATCTCGTTCTCATAAACGTTATGTTGCAGGCAATCTGGAGAGGAAAACAGAAAAAAAGAGGAATTGTTAACGTTACTGAAGTAATTAACAGACTTTCATCATTTAAGACAGAAATCACCAAATAAACACATCTGAAAATTCAAGAGTGCAGACATTCAGCTGACATTTGGAAAATTACCAAATTAAATATTTCTGATTAATTTATTCACTCCAGGCATGATCGTTATTGTTTAAAAATAATTTTCTAGTATTATTTCTAATATTTTCTATGTTGGAGCAATTAACTTTTTATTTTTATTACTTTGAACTTTGAGTTCAGTTTCATGTTAATTGTTTATTTTATATTTTTTGTTTCTTTACTTAAAAAAAAATCCTAACCCAAGAACCCAGAATCTTGACAGTTTGTCCATTTTCTGTAAGTTTAGGGACTGGTACAGGACCAGCATGCACTGGGCTTTCACCAGACCTTTTCTATTTTACTGCTAAGAATAATGATAATGCTTAGCAACAGAGAAAACATGCAAACAAAGAAAGAGACGCAAACAAATGAAATACAGCAAACAAGAAGAGATGACGGAAACAAAAAGCAAATAAAATGTAGCAAGCAAAAAAAGAGACGCAAACGAAACCCTCCTGCTGTGCTGGACCAAAACAGCAGAAGATGCCTCAGCACCGCAGGATATTGTTGATCAGATCGACGGACTATTGACATGAGGGCTTGACACACAACGTTTCGCAAGTAAGATGGACATAATATTGTGTATATTTTGTAATTAGAATATTACTTTACTGTATTTATGTCCACCAGTGAAATATCAGCTAATGCTAGCTGGTATAGTGCTATAGTACTTGGTGTTCAGTCCCCGCTCTGAAAGCTAATTGAGATTTTTTTTTTTTAAGTTTCAGTTATTTTCTAACACTGACTTAGATATCTGATACAAGAGCCTATTATAGAAATGAAACAATATAATAAAAATAATAATATTACACGTTATAACATTCACCAGAAAAGTTTACACAGATGGCAATGGCTATTATTTACTTCACTTGGCACGCTGGCAAGCCAAACAGGAAACCGCCCATGTCCGTACACCTTTACGGAGTCCCGGCCACACAAACTTTGCCCCTACCAGTTTAACAGAAGCTTTGACACCCGGGTGTGAAAGGGAATGAACTGCCTCAAAAACCCGCCGACGCCAACTAGAAGGGACCAAAGGCCGAGGTTTGCCAGTCGAGACATCGCAAAGAAGGGTTGTGCCACACTCATGAAAGGAGACCTCCTCTAAATGCAAACTGGATTCAGCTGCTTTAAAGGCCAGAATATCTGGGTCGGTCAGTCGGTCAGTTGGTCTGTGGCCATGGCGAGGTAGTCCACACCTAAATGCACAGAAGCAACCCTTGGTCTGGACAGACAGTCAGCCACCAGATTATTCTTGCCAGCTACATGCTGAATGTCAGTAGTGAACTCTGAAATGGCAGATAAATGCCGCTGTTGCCGAGCCGACCACGGTTCAGAAACTTTTGCCATAGCAAAAGTGAGAGGCTTGTGGTCAACAAAAGCAGTAAAGTCCCTGCCCTCCAACATGAAGCGGAAATGGCGTGTTGCCAGAAAAAGGGCAAGCAGTTCCCTGTCAAAGGTGCTATATTTTTTTTCAGCATCCCAGAGTTTCCTGCTAAAAAAAGCGAGGGGTTGCCAGGCACCATCTACCCATTGCTCACAAACTGCCCCAACTGCATAATCAGAGGCGTCAGTTGTTATAGCCACAGGAGCAACTGGAGATGGATGGGCCAAAAGCGCAGCATTAGCCAAGGCCTTCTTGGCATCATCGAATGTCTGCACCCTCTCGGGGGTCCACTCAATCTGCTGGTCCCTTTTTTGCCTCTAAGTGCCTCATACAAGGGGTGCATGAGGTGAGCTGCCCGTGGGATGAAACAGTTATAAAAGTTAATCATACCCAAAAACTCCTGCAGGGGCTTCACTGAGGGAGGGCGGGGAAAATCGGAAACTGCTTCAACCTTTGCAGGCAGGGGAACCGCCCTTGAGAAGACACTTTGTGTCCCAGAAACTCAACAGCAGGCAGTCCAAATTGGCATTTAGCTGGGTTCACGATCAGGCCATGTTCACTGAGCCTAACAAACAGCTGCCGAAGGTGCACCATGAGTTCTTCCGCAGAGGGACTAGCCATCAATGTCGTCCAAATAGACGAACAAAAACGGCATACCCTGCAGGACCGAATCCATAAGCCGCTGGAAAGTCTGCGCTGTGCCTTTAAGACCGAAGGGCACCGTAAAAACTCAAAAAGACCAAAAGGCGTGATAACTGCAGTTTTGGGTACATCTAAAGGATGGACTGGAACCTGATGGTAGCCTCGCACCCAGTGGCGCAAAAAGTGGGTATGCAGGGTATGCAACGCATAGGGGCGCAGCACCAGAGGGGGCGCCAAAACCCCGTCTGGAGGGGGCGGCGCGCCGATGATTGTTTTCCCATACACTTCGGCGCGTGTAACGCTCCTTCACCTCGCGCACATAACGAGGTAAATGTAGCGAATTTTACCCTTCCCCTTCACGTATCTTCGCCTGGGGGGGGGGGGGGGTGGAGGGTCGCTCCTTCACCCGGCCGAACCTTCCGGCGGGGGGTTGGGTGGTGGGGGGCGCCGATCTATGTTTTCGCATCCACCTGAATAATATGTAGTTGCGCCACTGCTCGCACCAAGTCACCTTAGAGAACACGGTTGCTCCAGCCAGGCGGGCAGAAAAGTCCTGAATGTGAGGAATTGGGTACCTGTCGTTACTGGTTGCGTTGTTAAGGCGCCGAAAATCCCCACAGGGTTGCCAACCCCCGTCTGCTTTGGGAACCATGTGCAATGGAGATGCCATGGACTTTTGGAGCGCCGTACAATGCCAAGACGCTCCATGTTTGCAAACTCCTCCTTTGCTATCGCTAACTTAGCGGTGTCTAGGCGGCGCGCTCGCGCAAAAACCGGTGGACCGACTGTAGTTATACAATGCTCCACTCCATGCTTAGCCACGGTAGCAGAAATGTGGGAACCGTTAAAGATGCGAACTCTGCTAACAGACGCTGATACTCATCACCTGTGGCAAGCATGTTGGCGAGAGGTCGTTGGCTGGGACCGCCAAGTTTACAGGGGTATGTATCAAAGACACAGCATCTATTAAGCAGCTATTAGCAACATGCCCCAATAACCTAAAAGCACACAAAAAATCTGCACCCAAAATAGGTAAAGACACAGAAGCTATCACAAAGTCCCACTGAAACTGACGTCCGTTGAAACACACAGTCACCAACCTCGAGCCAAAAGTGCGAATCGGGGTGCCGTTAGCCGCGTCCAGTGGCGGTCCGTTACTTTTGCACAAACGTCCGCTGCCGAAACTGGCATGATGCTCCGCTGTGCACCCGAGTCCACCAGGAAACGCCGTCCCGAGACCTCATCCATGATGAAAAGCAGCTTGTCCGAGCTGCCGGCACACACAGCTGCTAGCGAGCGCCGACTCTGTCGTTTCCCTGACGCACGAACGAACACGGAGGAATGCAGCGCTTCGCCTTCACTCCAAACCGGCGATGGTAGAAACAGAGAACGTCGTCCTTCCGTCGCTCTGTCACCGCAGCCACGGCGTCAAAAGGCTCCGACTCTCCATGTGTCACAACTGGTAGAAGTGCATTCACACTGTAGTGCCTGGAAGCCAACAAAATCCGGTCCGCTTCTTCAGCCAGGGAGCGATAATCCTTGGTCCGGATCAGCGGGGAGCTGGCCAGCGCGGTGCGAACAGGTGGGGGAAGCTGGCGCAGAAACAGATGTGTAAAAAGGAAAGAAACATCTCCCGAGCCAAGTAATGCCAGCATGTTCTCCATCAGCTCGGAGGGTTTGCGATCCCCCAAGCCATTCAGAGAGAGCAAGCGATCGGCCCGCTCCGCGTCTGACAGTTGGTAGAGCCGAAGCAGATTCTCCTTGAGAGCGCCGTATTTGTTAGCGGTTGGTGGGTTCCTCAGCAGACCCATCAGACGGCGTGTTGAAACGGAATCCAACGCAGCAACTACATGGAAGTACTTGGTCTCATCTGTGGTTATCCCACAGAGATGGAACTGGGCTTCCACATGTTGGAACCATGGTTCTGGATCGTGTTGCCAGAACTCTGGGAGCTTGATAACGGCAGCAAAACAGAAGCGGCGGTTGGAGCAACGGCCGCCTGGCAAGAAACTGGGTCCGAAACCACAGCTGGCGGAGAAGCGGCGGCAGCATCTGGTGAGATTCCGTTAAAAACATGTCCAGATGTTCGGGGTCACCAATGTGGAAGTCAGCAGAAAAAGACAAAAAAGATTTGAGTCTTGTTTAATTCTCAATGTCTTCCAACATAAAACCAAAAATGGAATGAACCACAACCGTTGGTCACTTCACACCTCACCTTCTCTCCTTCAAAATAAAAGCATACATTCTGGTGTGAAATATATACATTGTATCCGCCACAGCATAATATTATTCAGTATTAATCATTATTTATTTCTGTCTATATTTATATAAATATGTATTGATAAGACGAGAGCGGTCCATTAGGCGTCTGTCCTTTTATTATGTCTATGTGAGAAACGGCCCGGTCTACGGAAGACGGGTCCTTCGAAGGCCACGAATATGGACGACCAGAAGAGAGAAGCTGTAGCCTTCAGCTAGCTGCCTAGCCTCCATCTCGGCGTTATGTTGCGTAGCAACCGTGACAACGTGAAGCACAGAGTGCTAAGGAAAAAAAGCGGACTCGAAGGTAGTTTTTTACTCGTTTTTTCTGTATTATTCTTCACCTTTTGTGATAAAGGTTGTTCCATACTAAAAAGAAATCTGTTTGATTCTAAAATGTTTAAACATGTATAGCAAGGAATGTAAGCAAATTATTCATTTTCAATTACTCTCTAGATCTCAGGAAGTAAGACATTACAGTTAAATAAAACTATTATCTTTTAATTCTTAGTTTAATTAGTCAAACCGATTTGCTCAGGAATAAATTAAATACTTTAGTGAACCAAAATTTTTACAGGCTTAATATCTGTGTTCCGCCTCCACTCATAGGGGGAAACTAGCGGGAGTTTTTAAAACGATTTGCCGGGAGACGTGCGTTCTGTCTCGGTGTACCGAACCTGGAGCGCCCCGGTCACCTGACAGCTGGCGAGGGGAGCTGGCTGTTAATGCAGAGGGAGCAGACATCTCCGAAAACGTCTGAGCAATATTGCAATTAGGTGATTTATTGATGAACCGAGAAGATATCTGAGATCTATACATCAACATTCTCGCCGAAAAATATTGTAAAAAATCATTTTGTGTAATACAGCAAAAAAAAAAAAAAAATTGCTGCCATTGCTGCTTTTCTGAACACCCGTTTTAAAGGATGCAGACCCTAAATTTGGACACAGCTGTTTTTTTGTTCGACTCCCTCTAGTGGTCTGGAGCACTTCCGTTTTCAGCACTTTTTGTTTGCATCTTTTGTTTGCTGCATTTCATTTGCGTCTCTTTTTGTTTGCTGCGTTTTATTGCTATTTGTTTGCGTCTTTTTGTTTGTTGCTTTTCATTTGCGTCTCTTTTTGTTTGTTGCGTTTTATTTGCTATTTGTTTGCTGCATTTTATTTGCTTTTTGTTTGCGTCATTTCTTCTTATTTGCTGCATTACATTTCTTTGCATCTCTTTTTTTGTTTGCTTGTTTTCTCTGTTGCTGCGTATTTGCACCCGTCGGCCACAGGTTCATATAAAGACCAGCTGTGCTTTATGTGGAAGGATAAAAGAAACTGTTCATTATAGAAACAATAAACAGTACAGTTTCCAGGATGATTTTAGAAATACGGAGTTATGTCTGCCTCGTTATTTTAACCTGTTGTATCCTGTTTACAGGAAAAATCTGCGTCTGTTACAGCGACACCAGCCCTGTTGCGTGAAACATTTGCTTTACTAGCCTTTGCTGAATTGTTCTTCATATTTCTCCTGTTTATGAAGTAAGTCTCAGCAGTTTAAGGAGGAGAGCCCTAAGAAAGATAACTGGTTCTATTTTCTCTCTACATAAATAAGCCATTCTCACAGCGTAGTTGTGATGTTTGCGCTCTTTTATTGATATATAAACATGTATACAGGAGGGGAACGGTTACTAAAATGACCCTCATGCAGAAAGCTTCATACATTCAAACCTTAACCTGAATCCAAACGCTGGTGTTTCTTACCTATTCGGTATAAGATTATCTTGGGCTTCCGGGAGAAATCCAGCAGTCTGCGTTGATCATCCATCTCTTCCTCTGATGATTTCTTTAAACTCTGTGAATGTTTCTTCAACAGCAGTCAAATGCTTGTTGATAAACTCGTTTATACAAACTCTCGAAAATTCAACAAAACAAACCATGCGCCATCTTGTTTCTCGTCTTCTTCTTCGTCTTTTTTCTGGCGGTTGGCAAACAACTTTAAGGTGCATTACCGCCACCTTCCAGGTTGGAGTATGGATAAGAAGCTCATAGCTCCTCGTTCTTCTAAGAAAATTAAAAATACTATCAAAAACTATATCTCCCGATTACTCTGAAACAATTCTCTTATAACCAACTTATTTTTATTACTACTAAGCTCACTAAGTAGTATCTTTCTTCCCGTACATATTTGTTGGTTTGGACATACAGGATTAATAGTACTCTTAACTTAATGATAAAACTTAATACAGGTTGTTGTATTTATTGTGGAAAGTTAGAAACAGTACAGCATATCTTTTAGAAAAAATTAATTGTTAATGCATGTCACCATGAGAAAAGCCTTCTGGGTTTTGCTTAAAACTTTTTTAAATATTAAAATCACACATTTTTGTCTCATGAAGTGAAAATTTATTGGCAAAACAACTTATTGTCAGAAATCTTTTCTTGCTATTCTTGTTTTTGTTTGTGACTCAACTTTTGCTTGTGATTCTTACATGACATTATGGCAGGGCCTAAAATTACAACAAAAAATTTCTGGTGTGTGCAAATAGAAGTTTATGTTTGGCAAATACATTTTAAGTTCACGAGACAAATTACTTATTTAATTAAAAAAACATTTTTTAACAAAACTTTTGTAAAAGAAAAAAAAGAAATAATTACTATTCCAAAAGTTTGATTACAAATTTATTATGCTTAACTTAGGTTTTTTTTTTATTGACTATTTGGGAAAATATTTAATTGCATCCTCACCAGACCCTAAACGTACTTAAAGTCTGGATCGACTTTTTTTCCCCTTCATTAATGACACACTTTTATTACATACATTATATCTATCAAGGTAATTCAGGGTGACTTATTTTTATTCTAAATTAATTCTTAATGAATTTAAGTGTTATTCTCCTTCAAGATACATTTGCCTAACGCTGGAATAAATGCAATGTACATTTACCCAAAAAATGAGCTGTTGCTAGGGAAACAAAGAGTGAAGTAGAGGCCAATTGAGGTTGAGCAACTAAAGCTTTCCTCTGCCTACATCTCCCAGAATGCCGTTCTGAATCTGAATTCAGTGAAATTATTGAACATTCTAATATATTTTCTATTGATATTTATACTATCGATTCTCCTACTCTGTGTGACGTATAAAAGCCTGGACAAAGCCACAAGAGATGAAACACAGTTTTGTAAACCAAAAAGCTAAGTGAACATTTCCAATAAAGATGGCTGCCTGGTTCATTATTTCATACATGCTTTATCCAAGATCAAGTGTTTGAGAACTTGATCTTGTTAAACAAACATGTGATGGCCCCACCTGACAGCCTGCCGGCGAGTATCGAAGTAGATGTTTCTGTTGTACTGGGCATCCGACACATAGATGGTAGCCAGGTCAAATCCTGAAACGCACAGAGCAGCTGTTAAAAAACAAACTATTTTCTCACTCGTCTGCCTCAACCTCAAAAGACAGAAGCAGTTTCTAAGAACACATAAAGACGTCTGTTTGAAATTCAATTTCCTGCTTGGCTAGAACCGTCGTCACCTGTAGATCTTGAGAGGAGAACACCATATTAAACCCCCCCACAGTATCATGTACAATGCTGTCTGCATGAACACTCCACACACTTTGACCAATCACACAATACTTCACATAGACCTGAACCTGGTGTGGACTTGATTTTCATCTTGTAACTACGTCAATGAGAGCAGACTGCGACTGTTTGGACATAAAACCCGAGCATCTTCTCTGAGACCGTGCCGATTTCCTCCTGACTATGGACTAATATCAGCCGATATTAGTCATATTGTTCCGATAACAAAACTGGGCCAATATTACCATCAATATTTATTTCCTTCTTGTTGCCATTTGTTTCTGGAGGGGAGTGAACAAAGTTGGTCATGTGACAGCAGGGGCGCAAAAAGTGGGTATGCAGTGCATGCACGCATAGGGCGCAACACCAGAGGGGGCGGCGCGCCAATGATGTTTTCCCATACACTTCAGCGCGCCTTACGCTCGCGCACATAACGAGGTAAATGTAGTGAGTTTTACCTTTCACGTGTCGTCGTCTTGGGTGGGGGGAGGAGGACATGAGCGTATGTTTTCTACACTCCTTCACCCTGACCTGACATACCTTCCTTCGGGGGGGGGGGAAGGGGGAGGGGGCGATTTATGTTTTCGCTCCACCTGAATAACGTGTAGTTGCGCCACTGTGTGACAGTGATCAGTGATTGTGAGGAGTTTAACTGAGCAAAGAAGGAGTGATGAAGTCAGCAGCAATATGGTTGTTTTTCCCCAAAGTTTCAAAGCAACAGCAACCTTAATATCAGCCCAAACTTGTACATCGGTCCATCCCTGGCTAGAATGACCCAATCAAAGTCCACACTTTATTCCACTGTGCCAAGATTTGAAATCTGACATTGACAGGCAAATTTCCAACCAATCTGAATGAGCTCGAGCTATGTCCATTGAACAGCAGACATTTTATTCAGACTATATATTGTGTGAAATATAGACATTTATAAAATCATGTTGCATTTTCTAAATTTATTTATTGCATTTTTAAAGGTTTTGTTGGCTCTAGTGGCCTTCATTTTTAAAGAAGCTTGACAGGAAAGAGGAGGAAGACATGCGGCAAATGTCACCAGGCTGGGAATTGAACCTGCGACCACCGGCATGAGGACTACGGCCTCGGCTGTCTGCAAGAATACCGTTTGAAGTGGCATTCTTGCAGACACCAAAGTAAGCTTTTCGTTGTACAAGCAACATGTTTCTGCTATGCACATGACAGATAAGGTTGAAATTAAATATTTTGTCTCTGGAAAGCTTTCAAAGACGTACCTTTAAGGACAATTAATCAAAAGATGCTACAATAAGGATTTATCTCAGGTAACTGAATCCAAATGCCCTCCAAACTGCTCAAATTTATCTTTGTTAAACATTCTGAAAATAATGAGCAGTTCATTTCCCCGTTATCTCTACTTTATGTTGTTAAAATCCAGCTGGTTTGTGGCTGTAATGAGACATGAAAAGGTTCTGGGTGTGTAAATATTTCTGGACCAACAGCATCTTCTGATCTTCATCCTCTGACTGTAGTGAAACGAAGAAGCTGCTCTCAAAGCACAAACGACAGATGTTCTCAAAAATCATCACAGAAACAGAAATTATTTTAGTTATCTACTGACACACCTCACCGGCTAACTGGCCTTATCTCAGCTGAAAGACCAAAACTAATTAATGATCCTTCCTTTTGCTGACGCGTGATTACAGCGCGTCCATGTCCCTTGAGAAACATCAGATGTTTTCCTTTCCGGCGCACATGAAGTAATTAGAACGTCCATCCCCATTCAGCCTTCCTGTGATCTGCTCCAAGCTGCCCAGTCCTGCTCTAATAAACCATGCTGGTGCTGCATTCAAAGACCAACGGAAATCTGGTTTACAAACAACGTATCTTAAATTCCCTGGTAAATTATTGACAAAAAAGGAGGGAACTACGTATTTGTATTCGGTATGCAACACAAAAATTTATCTATTTATAAGTATTACACATTGTTTCATTCATCACTGCATGCAGTACGTTTTTACGGTGAAATGTGTTTTGCCCAGATTCCATTGACACCCTAAAGGCAACACCAGGCGTCATTGTTGTATGATATTTTCACTGTTTCTCTAAATTTTTATGAACTATATTAGGGATAATTAAACATTAGTTCATTTAAATGAGTTTTATTAGCAATTGCGATTTGGACTGCATTTCTTTTTTTTTTTGCAGGTAGGCAGGTTTAACGAGGGTCAGGGGATTTTGTGAGGAAGGTCAGTCAGGATCAGAGTGGAGCTGCTGTTCCTCAGTCTGTTCACAGCTCAGCTTACCATGTCGGTATTTACCTATAGATGTGGCGTGAAATACTGCTGTAATCAGTGGTTCTTAAACTTTTTTGAGGTACGAACCATCAGATTCATATGCACATTCACTGAACCCTTCTGTAGTGATAAATAAAATGATTTTTTTCCAAATTTCAGACATAGGGTCAAATCCAAGATCACTAGTCTTCTTAAAACGTAGGTCTCTGGAACAGTTCTTCAAAATATATCAGTGTTTTCAGCAAAGTTGAGCTGATGTCCAGGAATGACCAAGGTATTTAAATTTGCCACAGTTTCAACAGGTTGGCCATCGAGAGAAACTGGAAACACTTTAAGGTCTTGTTTAGATCATTTAATTAGCTCTACATTCTTAAGAGAATGAAAAATTAATAATAAAAAGACTGCGGTATTTTGATTTAGTAATGTAATTATATTGTTGTGTTACACCCCACGCACTAGAGGCAGTAGCAAGCCCGAAAAGATGCTACTAAGGAGCAGATTTAGAAGTTCACCGAAAGCTACAGAACTTGGTAAAAAACGGTGAGTTTTGCTGAAGTAAATAAAGACAAAAGTTCAAATCCATGCTGAGAGTGGAGCTCCTTCAATCAGAGCTAATCCGCAGCTCTTATTGGCTAAGCAATGTAACGTGATCCTCTGCAGCAAGTGATGGCAAAGCCGCGCGTCATCACGACTTTACACATGGGTGTCTATACCTCCGTGGCAGAGGCTCCGCCGAACCCCTGGGGTTCGATCGAACCCAGGTTAAGAACCACTGCTGTAAATGTATGTTGTTTCTGAAGGAATCAGATGTATATTTTCTATTTCACTTTTGCATCATTTCTCTTTTATCCTTGGCTTTAGCCTGTGAACCAGGACGTCTCAGAAGTCGTTGGAGTTCTCCCAGTTTGACCAGCAGACTGAAGTCCTGCCTGGGGCCAGAATTCCCAGTGTAATATACATTAATTTGTTTTACTGCACACTTTTATTCTTTCACGTTTTGTGTATTTTTAGGAGAAATATCTCAATATCAATCTCTCATCTACTACCTGAGTCTTACCTGTCGCTGCTCACCTGTCCAGGCTGCCGACTCCTCTTCTACAATGCCAACTAGCAGGATATATATCTGGGCTGTGCTTTACTGGACTCTCCTGGCACTCTTTCAACAACCTGTTACAGGTCAGATCCAGTATTCTGCTGCTGAGCTCCTCCGGCTGCGGTTTCATCTACCTGCACTTCCCCCTGCTTCACTACTCATCTCGGATGCAACTTTCCTACCACGCCGGAAATACATCCACCGCGGGTCTCGTCGGAACTTCCAAGAGGACACGTCGAAACCCATACAATCCATCTGGTCTACCTCTCGTCGTCTCCGGCGTGCTTCCAACCGGGTTGTTGACCGCAGCGTGCTAGCTTGCCTAGCCCGGTCAGCTAACACTCCTGCAAAGTCTGATAACTCCTCTGTAAACTTCGGTCTGCTTAACATCCGCTCACTCACGGGCAAGGGACATCTCATCCAGGATCTCCTCACTGACCGTAAGTTTGACTTTCTATGCTTGACTGAGACTTGGCAACAACCTGATGACTTTTCTCAGCTCAATGATTCTACTCCACCGGGGTTTGTTTACATCTGTCAACCCCGTGGCACCGGCCGGGGAGGAGGTCTCGCGATAATTCACCGCGAGAAGTGGAAAGTCTCGCCGTTGTCTGCTCCCACCTTCTCTTCGTTTGAATCAACTGTGTGTCAGCTCTCTGGACCTACCCCCACCATCATCACAACCATCTACCGCCCCCGAAAACTAACAGTGACTTTCTGAATGACTTTGCTGCTCTTCTCACTCACCTGTCAACCCTCTCACCAAACATCATAGTATTGGGTGATTTCAATATTCACATGGACGATGGCAATAGTTCTCTGACTAAAGACTTTCATCCTGCCTCCAGAGCTTTGGTCTCCAGCAGTTCATCAATGTTCCCACTCATTCTAGGGTCATGTCCTGGATCTAGTCTGTTGTTCTGGTGTTTCCCCTCTGATTGTACAGCTGATGAACTTGCCATAACTGACCATTTCCTCCTCTCATTTAATATTTGTCTCCCTCTCTCAATCACTAAGCTTTCCCGTCTTATCTCCTTCCGTAACATTAAGGATATTAATTTAAATTCTCTCTCCTTTGGCGTCAATTCACTCATGGACAATATATACTCAACTCTAAATTCAACCACCTTGATGACCTGGTCTCACATTACAACACTGGTCTTCACTCAATACTCAACTCTCTTGCTCCGTTAAAAACCAGATCTGTTTCTTTTGCTCGTTCTGCCCCCTGGTTTACTCCTGAACTTCGGCTCATGAAGGCCAAAGGACGGCAACTTGAGAGGCTCCACCGGAAAACTGGACTAGTTGTTCATAAAGACATTTACAAAAATCACATATTACATTATAAGGACTGTATCACTCAAGCCAAATCCTTTTACTACACTGGTTTAATCTGTTCAAATGAAGGCTCCACCAAGTCAATATTCTCACTTTATAAGAACATCATTCAAGTTCCGGACTCTCTACCTTCATATTTGTGTTCAACTGATTTTTGTAATTCCCTCATGTCATTTTTTGACAGTAAAATTCTTAAGATCCACCAGCATCTCAGCTCACAACCCTCCCCTGTCCTACTCTTGAACTTTCTCCTCCAGCCCACTCCTTCTCTTCCTTCCAGCTCCCAACAACATCAGAAATTACAACCCTTATACACAAATCCAAGTCGTCCACCTGTCTGCTTGACCCCCTTCCCACAGTCCTGGTTAAAGCCTGTGCCCCATCCATACTCCTCTTATCTCTGCCATTATTCACTCCTCTCTCTCCACTGGAACAGTTCCTGCTTCATTTAAAATTGCTGCCATAACCCCTATCTTAAAAAACCTGGTGCTGATCACTATAATCTGAATAATTTCCGTCCTATCTCCAACTTGCCTTTCATCTCCAAAATTCTTGAGAAGGTAGTAGCATCCCAACTTCACACTTATTTATCCAACAATAACCTGTATGAACTGTTTCAGTCTGGTTTTCGTCCCCTCCATAGTACAGAAACAGCTCTCATTAAAATCACCAATGACCTCCTTATGGCAGCTGACTCCGGCTTGCTGTCCATTCTCATCCTACTTGATTTGAGTGCAGCGTTTGACACTATCTGCCATACCACCCTACTCAACAGACTTTCCTCTATTGGCATCACTCAGACTCCTCTAAACTGGTTTAAATCATATCTCTCTGGCCGCACTCAGTTCATTCGGATCAAAACCTTCTCTTCCCAGCCTTCCTCTGTCACATCAGGAGTTCCACAGGGATCTGTCTTAGGGCCCTTCTCTTCATTATTTATCTCCTTCCCCTTGGCAATATTTCCGCAAGTATGGCATTGATTTCCACTGTTATGCGGATGACACCCAGCTCTATGTTTCCAGTAAGCCCGCCTCCAACCTCCCACCATCTTCGCTTACTGACTGCTTGACTGAAATAAAATCCTGGTTCTCCTCAAATCTGCTTCAGCTTAACAGTGATAAAACAGAGGTTCTTCTCATTGGTACCAAATCTACTCTGGCCAAAATCAAAAGCTTCAGTCTTGTAATTGATAACTGTCCGTTTCTCCCTCCCCTCAGGTAAAGAGTCTGGGTGTCATCCTTGACAGCACCCTGTCTTTCCAGTCTCATATTAATAACATAACCCGCTCGGCTTATTTTCACCTACGCAACATCAACCCCGCCGCCCTCCCTTACTCCCCATTCCACTGCCATCCTTGTTCACTGTCTTGTGACATCACGCCTGGACTACTGCAACTCCCTTCTGTTTGGTCTCACCCAGAAATCTCTTCATAAGCTCCAACTGGTCCAGAATTCAGCTGCCCGTATCATTACCAAAACCCCATCCATGCACCACATCACTCCTGTCCTGCAAAGACTCCATTGGCTGCCCACCAAGTTCCGCATAGATTACAAATTCTTCTGTACACTTTCAAGGCCCTTTACAATCTCTCCCACCATATCTTTCAAATCTTATTCATATTGCCATTCCCTCTCGCTCCCTCAGATCATCCTCCTCAATCCATTTCACTGTCCCCTCTGCCCGTCTCACCACCATGGGATTTCAGTCGCTCTGCTCCCCAACTATGGAACTCATTACCACCATACCTTAGAAACATAAAGTCATTATCAAATTTTAAAATCGAACTCAAAACACACCTCTTTAGATCTGCCTTTTCCACATGACACAATTGGTTTGCCTGATTTTACATAGTTGTGCTAGAAATATGTTTGTTTGTTGTCTTTATTTTTAACTACTTTTATTTGTTACATTTTATTTGTTTCTGTCACAGTTTTTTTTTTTTATTATTGTACGGTGTCCTTGAGTGCCAGAAAGGCGCCTTTGAAATAAAATGTATTATTATTATTATTAATATGAAGTACTAATGTATTAAGACGGCTAATGTAATGAAATAAATTAACTGTTGGAATTTATTTCCACTCTGCTGTCCATAGCAAAGTTAACTTTTATTCAGTAATATTTTTGCCAGAAAAAAAGTAAAAAAAAATGTAGCTAATGTCTGACAATGTCTGATTTATCAAATTTTATTATGACAATAAAATGTCAAAAATAAAAGGAAATTTTTTTCTTGTCTTCTTGAAATGTTAAAGGCACATTAAATTATGGATTCATGTCAATATATTTTTAAATAAAATGCTGTAAAAGTATGTGTGTTCATCAGTGTCAATATAAAAACTATCAGAATAATTTCGATCAAATAAAAACATTGTGCTCTTTATTCATAAATTCCCCAAAACTAAAATAATCACATTAAAAACTCTGTTTAGTCATTTATTTGATTACACAATATATTAGCGTGTGTGAGAAAATGTGTCAAATATTAACTTAAAATACTTTGCAGAACAGCACTTTGTGAAGTTCGGTCCATTCACTTGTATTAGCTTACGTCAAAGGATATGTAAGTTAGGGCTGTATAAATAAATCGATTCGGCGATATATATCGATATCCGTCCTAGGAAAGTATCGATTTTTCATCCGCGAGTATCGATCCTTAAACCATAGGGGTCCATAGCCTTATAGCTCTTTTTAACGTCTATTGTTACGGCGTAGCAGCAAGACTCCGCCTACATCAGTCAACACTTTCAACTTGAGCTTAAAGTGCACATTATAAACTACACACCAGTTTTTAAATTGTGCTAATAGACCAAGTATAACCTGAGTTATGCTAAATTAGTAAACTATATTTTTCCGAATGTCAAAAGCGCCGCCATTCACCGGCTTTTCCGATTATGTGAGAGGGAATGAGCTTCCAACGTACAAAACGAAACATTAGAT
>NW_027675182.1:0-45549 GCF_904066995.2 Poecilia reticulata | reverse complement strand
GCTTCAAACAGTTAGAATCTGTTTCTCTCTTTGTGTCTCACTCACACGATAGTTGAGCTGCTCTTTAGAATTACAATGACTGAAGGTCAGAACTACAACATGGTGGAACTCTCAAATAGCACATAGGGATGAGCTGGCATTTAGACCTACTTGCTGTTTTGGGCATTATATAGCTGGACTGTTACACGTTGGAATATGTGGCCATTAATCCAATGTGTAGCAAAGTGAAGCTTACTGAAAATTTCAAAATAAAAGCCTTGACATTTTTCACATCAGTATTTCCTCATTTGTGCTTTATGTGACTGGTTTAAACAAACTACTGTTACACATTGAATTGGTGTGGTAGTTAAAAAGAAGCTAACTGAAAGTTTCAAAATAAAAGTCTGCATATTCCTCACGTGTTAGTGCACCGCCGTAGGCGGTGCAATAATATTAGCTTTTTTATGTTATTTACTTCTCAGGATAGTGAACTGCCTTGCGCAGCAAGGCAGTTCATTAGCATTTGTACAAAGTTAGCATTTCACTGTCTTTGACTAGTGCACTAGCACTTTTACCTAAAGTTAGCTATTAGCTAATTTTCTCATTAATTAGACATGTTTAGTATACTGAATGGAGTAGTAAAATTAAACAACATGGTCCTTTTGCTCCACATGCTACTGCCAGCATTTAAGCTAACATTAGCATATTGGCTAATTTTAGCTTATGCATCAATTTAACATAATGAATGGTACAAGTACAGCTTAGTCAACATGCTTCTGCCTCTCCACAGGTTATTGACTACGTTGCAGCTTTCTTTAGCATTAATGCTATTTTTAACATCATAACGCTGCGTCAAAGCCGACGGGCACACTTTGGCATGCCCCTTTAAATTTCTGCAGGAATTTTCTAGTTATTTATTATTCTTCCATCACCGTTAATGCGGCTCGTACCGCTGCGTGCCCACCCACAAAAGTGGTATCAATCGTGCGGCTCGATGCCGAGAAGGGAGCTATTACTTTTATAGGGATCGGAGTTACGACGGCGACGTAAAAGCGAAAACGAGCGAAATTTCCAACTGCCGAAACGTTAGAGTGTAACTGAAACCAACTGCCGCTTTTTAGAGTGAGAAAGAGGGTGGAATTTTGACCCAAAATAATTTTGAAATCGCTCTCATGGCCGTAAAACTTGTGCTATTGGTATGAAGTTGGTCAGGAGATAGCACCGCATGTCTGCTCCGGTAAATGTTTTCGAAATTTCTCTAGGGCTTACGGTTTTCTGTCCAGGTGCTTCAGAGCAAAGTGATGGGACATGACCAACTGACGCTCCTCCTCAGTGTTTAATATAGGTTTTTGAAAAATTACTGAGCTCACCACACACCATTTTTCTCTCATCAGTGCAATTATTGTGAATAACCTACAGATATGAATCACGGGATATCAGAGACGACAAGTAGCCCTCTCATACGCTTCAAACGGCTTTTGGATCGGCATAACGGTTCCTGAACTGGAAGGGGTCGTTCAGACTGCTTTTTTCATTAAAGTGACTGGGTGTTCTCAGAGTTGCATGAAGTGTCTCACACACACACAGCAGTTGGCAGAGGCTTGATCGCTATGGCAGCTGCTGGTTTGGACTACAAGGTCTCTGTAGTTCTAAACATGGTGAAACACCTTAATACAGAGGGCAGAGCAGAAGGTCAGAACTACAACATGGCGGATCATTCAGTTATTACAGAGGAGGGCTGAGCTGGAATGTAGAGCTACTTGCTGTTTTGGGCATTATATTGGTGGATTAACCAAACCACTGTTACACATTGATTAGTGTTTCTATTTAAATGAAGCTTACTGAAAATTTCAAATAAAAGCCCTGACATTTTTCACATCAGGTTATTGCTCTTTTGGGCTTTATGGACTGCTTTAAACAAACCAGAGTTGCACATTGAATTAGCGTGGTCATTAAAATAAGGCTTACTGATACTTTCAAAATAAAAGCCTGCATATTCCTCTCATGTCAGTGCACCGCCGAAGGCGGTGCAATAATATTAGCCTATTTTATGTTATTTATTTCTCAGGATAGTAAACTGCCTTGCGCAGCAAGGCAGTTTATTAACATTAGCACAAACATTAGCATTTGAGCCCCCTTGACTATATGCTTCACACGGTTTTCGGATCACTCTAAAAGATCCTGAATAGGAAGGAGATGTTTGGACTGCTTTGTTCAGATAAATTAACTGCTTCAAACAGTTAGAATTCTGTTTCTCTCTTTGTGTCTCACTCACACGATAGTTGAGCTGCTCTTTAGAACTACAATGACTGAAGGTCAGAACTACTCTCAAATAGCACATAGGGATGAGCTGGCATTTAGACCTACTTGCTTTTTTGGGCATTATATAGCTGGACTGTTACACGTTGGAATAATGTGGCCATTAATCCAATGTGTAACAAAAGTGAAGCTTACTGAAAATTTCAAAATAAAAGCCTTGACATTTTTCACATCAGGTATTTCCTCTTTTGTGCTTTATGTGACTGGTTTAAACAAACTACTGTTACACATTGAATTGGTGTGGTAGTTAAAAAAAAGCTAACTGAAAGTTTCAAAAGAAAAGTCTGTATATTCCTCACGTGTTAGTGCACCGCCGTAGGCGGTGCAATAATATTAGCTTTTTTTATGTTATTTACTTCTGAGGATAGTGAACTGCCTTGCGCAGCAAGGCAGTTCATTAGCATTTGTACAAAAGTTAGCATTTCACTGTCTTTGACTAGTGCACTAGCACTTTTACCTAAAGTTAGCTTTTAGCTAATTTTCTTATTAATTAGACATGTTTAGTATACTGAATGGAGTAGTAAAATTAAAACAACATAGTCCTGTTGCTCCACATGCTACTGCCAGCATTTAAGCTAACATTAGCATATTGGCTAATTTTAGCTTATGCATCAATTTTAACATAATGAATGGTACAAGTACAGATTATTCTACATGCTTCTGCCTCTCCACAGGTTATTGACTACGTTGCAGCTTTCTTTAGCATTAATGCTAATTTTTAGCATAAAAACACTGGCTCAAAGCCGACGGGCACACTTTGGCATGCCCCTTTAAAATTTCTGCAGGAATTTTCTAGTTATTTATTTTTCTTCCGTTACCGTTAATGCGGCTCGTACCGCTGCGTGCCCACCCACAAAAGTGGTATCAAACGTGTGGCTCGACCCCGGCATTGGAGCTATTATTTTATTGGGGATCGGAGTTACGACGGCGACGTAAAAAGCGAAAAACGAGCGAAATTTCCAACTGCCGAAACCCTAGAGTGTAACTGAAACCAACTGCCGCTTTTTAGAGTGAGGAAAAGAGTGGAATTTTGACCCAAAAATAATTTTGAAATCGCTCTCATGGCCGCAAAACTTGTGCTGTTGGTATGAAAGTTGGTCAGGAAATAGCACCGCATGTCTGCTCCGGTAAAATGTTTTCAAATTTCTCTAGGGCTTACGGTTTTCTGTCCAGGTGCTTCAGAGCAAAGTGATGGGACATGACCAACTGACGCTCTTCCTCAGTGTTTAATATAGGTTTTTGAAAAATTACTCAGCTTAGTGCACACCATAGCAAAGCAAGGCAGTACATTTACATCAGTCTTTCCTACAATGAGCATTTTACTTATTTTTTTCTCTCAGGTTAGTGGACTGCCTTGCGACCTCATTTTAAAAAATGAGCATTATAGCTATTTTTTCTCTCAGGGTAGTGGACTGCCTTGCGAAGCAAGGCAGTACATTTACCTCATTTTTAAAAAAATGAGCATTATAGCTATTTTTTTCTCTCAGGGTAGTGGACTGCCTTGCGAAGCAAGGCAGTACATTTACCTCATTTTTAAAAAAATGAGCATTATAGCTATTTTTTCTCTCAGGGTAGTGGACTGCCTTGCGAAGCAAGGCAGTACATTTACCTCATTTTTAAAAAAATGAGCATTATAGCTATTTTTTTCTATCAGGTTAGTACATTTACATCAGTCTTTCTTAAAATGAGAATTTTAGCTATTTTTGCTGTCAATGCACACAGACCACTGAAGTGGACACTAATGCATCATAAAATACAATATCAATCACTTGCCATCACCTGCAAATGCAAGAACATTTTTTTTAAAAATCCAATATTGCTGGCAGACAAAAAAGCATGCTGATTGGTTCTTTCTTCTACTGTAGACAACTCCTGCAGGTAAAAAAAATATTGTTACATCATATAACCCCTAAAGAACAATACTACTGATGCATTTTTGAAATAATAACTTTGTATTTGGGGAAAATTACAATTGATCACAAAAAAAATTAAATTAAATCTTTTTTAAAAAAAAAAGATTTAATTTAAAAATTACTGAGCTCTGCACACACCATATTTCTCTCATCAGTGCAATTCCTGTGAATGACCTACAGATATGAATCACGGTACTATCGGAGACGACAAATAGCCCTCTCATACGCTTCAAACTGTTTTCGGATCGGCCTTACGGATCTTGAATGGGAAGGGGTCGTTCAGTGTGCTTGTTTTAGTGAAACTGGCTGGCTCAAACAGATAGAATTGTCTCCCCCTGTGTCTCTCTTACAGCTGGCACCCTGTGGCCTATTTACCATAGCAACCGAACATGGCAACAGCTCCTGGGTCAGAATACAAACATTCTATGGCAAACATACAGTTAAAGCAGAGGGCTACTATTTAAGTGGTTTAACACACCCACTGTTAAACATTGGATTAGTGTGGCCATTTACAATGAAGCTTAATAAATTTTTCAAAATAAAAGCCTTGATCATTTTTACATCCTGCAATTGCTCTACTGGTGATTTAAAAACTGGTGTTACCAAATTACTGTTACAGACTGGATTAGTGTAGCCATTGATAATGACGCTTACTGAAAATTTCAAAATAAAAGCTTTGGCCATTTTTACATCAAGCAATTCTTCTTTTGGGCCTTACATGACTGGTTTAACCAAACCACTGTTACACATTGAATTAGTGTGGTCATTAAAATGAAGCTAATTGAAACTTTCAAAATAAAAACCTGTATATTCCTCTCACATGAGTGCACCGCCGTAGGCGGTGCATTTATTTAGCTTTTTTGACCTTTTTATCGATAACACTAGCACAAACTTTAGCATTTCACCCCCCTTGACTATATGCTTCAAACAGTTTTTCGATCACTCTTGCAGTTCCTGAACAGGAATAGATGTTTGGACTGCTTTGTTCAGATAAACTAACTGCTTCAAACAGTTAGAATCTGTTTATCCCTTTGTGTCTCACTCACACGATAGTTGAGCTGCTCTTTAGAACTACAATGACTGAAGGTCAGAACTACAACATAGCGGAACTCTCAAATAGCACATAGTGATGAGCTGGCTCTTAGATCTGCTTGCTGTATGGGGTATTATATAGCTGGATTAACCAAACCACAGTTACACATTGGATTAGTGTGTAATCCACTGTAAATAAAAAAGCTTTTGTAAAGCTATTGTAAATAAAGCTTACTGAAAGTTTCAAAATAAAAGCCTTGACATTTTTCACATCAAGTCATTACTCTTTTGGCCTTTATGTGACTGGTTTAAACAAACTACTGTAACACAATGAATTGGTGTGGTAGTTAAAATGAAGTTTACTGAAAGTTTCAAAATAAAAGCCTTGACATTTTTCACATCAGGTATTTCCTCTTTTGTGCTTTATGTGACTGGTTTAAACAAACTACAGTAACACAATGAATTGGTGTGGTAGTTAAAAAGACGCTAACTGAAAGTTTCAAAATAAAAGTCTGCATATTCCTCTCGTGTTAGTGCACCGCCGTAGGCGGTGCAATAATATAAGCTTTTATTATGTTATTTATTTCTCAGGATAGTGAACTGCCTTGCGCAGCAAGGCAGTTCATTAACATTAGCACAAACATTAGCATTTCACTTCCTTTGACTAGTGTACTAGCACTTTTACCTAAAGTTAGCTATTAGCTAATTTTTTCATTTATTAGACATGTTTAGTATACTGAATGGAGTA
Organism: Poecilia reticulata; assembly: GCF_904066995.2. Lineage (NCBI taxonomy): Eukaryota > Metazoa > Chordata > Actinopteri > Cyprinodontiformes > Poeciliidae > Poecilia > Poecilia reticulata. Next base: position 39,558 of record NW_027675182.1, on the reverse strand, counting down.
GTAAAATTAAAACAACATGGTCCTGTTGCTCCACATGCTACTGCCAGCTTTTAGGCTAACATTAGCATATTGGCTAATTTTAGCTTATGCATTGATTTTAACATAATGAATGGTACAAATACAGCTTAGTCAACATGCTTCTGCCTCTCCACAGGTTATTGACTACGTTGCAGCTTTCTTTAGCATAAATGCTAATTTTTAGCATCATAACGCTGCGTCAAAGTCGACGGGCACACTTTGGCATGCCCCTTTAAAATTTCTGCAGGAATTTTCTAGTTATTTATTATTCTTCCATCACCGTTAATGCGGCTCGTACCGCTGCGTGCCCACCCACAAAAGTGGTATCAAATCGTGCGGCTCAATGCCGAGAAGGGAGCTATTACTTTTATAGGGGATCGGAGTTACGACGGCGACGTAAAAAGCGAAAAACGAGCGAAATTTCCAACTGCCGAAACGTTAGAGTGTAACTGAAACCAACTGCCGCTTTTTAGAGTGAGAAACAGAGTGGAATTTTGACCCAAAAATAATTTTGAAATCGTTCTCATGGCCGTAAAACTTGTGCTATTGGTATGAAAGTTGGTCAGGAGATAGCACCGCATGTCTGCTCCGGTAAAATGTTTTCAAAATTTCTCTAGGGCTTACGGTTTTCTGTCCAGGTGCTTCAGAGCAAAGTGATGGGACATGACCAACTGACGCTCCTCCTCAGTGTTTAATATAGGTTTTTGAAAAATTACTGAGCTCACCACACACCATTTTTCTCTCATCAGTGCAATTATTGTGAATGACCTACAGATATGAATCACAGGACTATCGGAGACGACAAGTAGCCCTCTCATACGCTTCAAACGGTTTTTGGATCGGCATAACGGTTCCCGAACGGGAAGGGGTCGTTCAGACTGCTTTTTTCATGAAAAGTGACTGGGTGTTCTCAAAGTTGCATGAAGTGTCTCTCACACACACACAGCAGTTGGCAGAGGCTTGATCGCTATGGCAACTGCTGGTTTGGCCTACAAGGTCTCTGTAGTTCTAAACATGGCGGAACACCTTAATACAGAGGGCAGAGCAGAAGGTCAGAACTACAACATGGCGGATCATTCAGTTATTACAGAGGAGGGCTGAGCTGGAATTTAGAGCTACTTGCTGTTTTGGTCATTATATTGGTGGATTAACCAAACCACTGTTACACATTGGATTAGTGTGTCTATTTAAAATGAAGCTTACTGAAAATTTCAAAATAAAAGCCCTGACATTTTTCACATCAGGTTATTGCTTTTTTGGGCTTTATGGGACTGGTTTAAACAAACCAGAGTTGCACATTGAATTAGCGTGGTCATTAAAATAAGGTTTACTGATACTTTCAAAATAAAAGCCTGCATATTCCTCTCACGTCAGTGCACCGCCAAAGGCGGTGCAATAATATTAGCCTTTTTATGTTATTTATTTCTCAGGATAGTAAACTGCCTTGCACAGCAAGGCAGTTTATTAACATTAGCACAAACATTAGCATTTCAACCCCCTTGACTACATGCTTCACATGGTTTTCGGATCACTCTAAAAGATCCTGAATAGGAAAGAGATGTTTGGACTGCTTTGTTCAGATAAACCAAGTGCTTCAAACAGTTAGAATCTGTTTCTCCCTTTGTGTCTCATTCACACAATAGTTGAGCTGCTCTTTAGAACTACAACATCGCGCAACTCTCAAATAGCACAAGGGATGAGCTGGCATTTAGATCTACTTGCTGTATGGGGCACTATAGAGGTGCATTAACCAAACTACAGGTACACATTGGATTAGTGTGGCTTTTTGAAATGAAGCTAACTGAAAGTTTCAAAATAAAAGTCTGCATACTCCTCTCGTGTTAGTGCACCGCCGTAGGCGGTGCAATAATATTAGTGTTTTTTATGTTATTTATTTCTCAGGATAGTGAACTGCCTTGCGCAGCAAGGCAGTTTATTAGCATTAGTACAAAAGTTATCATTTCACTGTCTTTGACTAGTGCACTAGCATTTTTACCTAAAGTTAGCTTTTAGCTAATTTTCTCATTAATTAGACATGTTTAGTATACTGAATGGAGTAGTAAAATTAAAACAACATGGTCCTGTTGCTCCACATGCTACTGCCAGCATTTAAGCTAACATTAGCATATTGGCTAATTTTAGCTCATGCATCAATTTTAACATAATGAATGGTACAACTACAGCTTAGTCAACATGCTTCTTCCTCTCCACAGTTAATTGACTACGTTGCAGCTTTCTTTAGCATTAATGCTAATTTTTAACATCATAACGCTGCGTCAAAGCCGACGGGCACACTTTGGCATGCCCCTTTAAAATTTCTGCAGGAATTTTCTAGTTATATATTTATTCTTCCGTCACCGTTAATGCGGCTCGTACCGCTGCGTGCCCACCCACAAAAGTGGTATCAAATCGTGCGGCTCGATGCCGAGAAGGGAGCTATTACTTTTATTGGGGATCGGAGTTACAACGGCGACGTAAAAAGCGAAAAACGAGCGAAATTTCCAACTGCCGAAACCTAGAGTGTAACTGAAACCAACTGCCGCTTTTTTAGAGTGAGAAACAGGGTGGAATTTTGACCCAAAAATAATTTTGAAATCGCTCTCATGGCCGCAAAACTTGTGCTATTGGTATGAAAGTTGGTCAGGAAATAGCACCGCATGTCTGCTCCGGTAAAATGTTTTCAAAATTTCTCTAGGGCTTACGGTTTTCTGTCCAGGTGCTTCAGAGCAAAGTGATGGGACATGACCAACTGACGCTCCTCCTCAGTGTTTAATATAGGTTTTTGAAAAATTACTGAGCTCTGCACACACCATTTTTCTCTCATCAGTGCAATTATTGTGAATTACCTACAGATATGAATCACAGGACTATCGGAGACGACAAGTAGCCCTCTCATACGCTTCAAACGGCTTTTGGATCGGCCTAACGGTTCCTGAACTGGAAGGGGTCGTTCAGACTGCTTTTTTCATTAAAAGTGACTGGGTGTTCTCAAAGTTGCATGAAGTGTCTCTCACACACACACAGCAGTTGGCAGAGGCTTGATCGCTATGGCAACTGCTGGTTTGGCCTACAAGGTCTCTGTAGTTCTAAACATGGTGAAACACCTTAATACAGAGGGCAGAGCAGAAGGTCAGAACTACAACATGGCGGATCATTCAGTTATTACAGAGGAGGGCTGAGCTGGAATTTAGAGCTACTTGCTGTTTTGGGCATTATATTGGATTAACCAAACCACTGTTACACATTGGATTAGTGTGTCTATTTAAAATGAAGCTTACTGAAAATTTCAAAATAAAAGCCCTGACATTTTTCACATCAGGTTATTGCTTTTTGGGCTTTATGGGACTGGTTTAAACAAACCAGAGTTGCACATTGAATTAGCGTGGTCATTAAAATGAAGCTTACTGGAAGTTTCAAATTAAAAGTCTGCCTATTCCTCTAGTGTTAGTGCACCGCCGAAGGCGGTGCAATAATATTAGCCTTTTTATGTTATTTATTTCTCAGGATAGTGAACTGCCTTGCGCAGCAAGGCAGTTCATTAACATTAGCACAAACATTAGCATTTGAGCCCCCTTGACTATATGCTTCACACGGTTTTCGGATCACTCTAAAAGATCCTGAATAGGATGGAGATGGTTGGACTGCTTTGTTCAGATAAACTAACTGCTTCAAACCGTTAGAATCTGTTTATCTCTTTGTGTCTCACTCACACGATAGTTGAGCTGCTCTTTAGAACTACAATGACTGAAGGTCAGAACTACAACATGGCGGAACTCCGAAATGTCACATAGGGATGAGCTGGTGTTTAGATCTGCTTGCTGTATGGGGCTTTATATAGCTGGATTAACCAAACCACAGTTACACATTGGATTAGTGTGTAATCCACTGTAAATAAAAAAGCTATTGTAAAGCTATTGTAAATAAAGCTTACTGAAAGTTTCAAAATAAAAGCCTTGGCATTTTTCACATCAGGTATTTCCTCTTTTGTGCTTTATGTGACTGGTTTAAACAAACTACAGTAACACAATGAATTGGTGTGGTAGTTAAAAAGACGCCAACTGAAAGTTTCAAAATAAAAGTCTGCATATTCCTCTCGTGTTAGTGCACCGCCGTAGGCGGTGCAATAATATAAGCTTTTTTATGTTATTTATGTCTCAGGATAGTGAACTGCCTTGCGCAGCAAGGCAGTTCATTAACATTAGCACAAACATTAGCATTTCACTTCCTTTGACTAGTGTATTAGCACTTTTACCTATAGTTAGCTATTAGCTAATTTTTTCATTTATTAGACATGTTTAGTATAGTGAATGGCGCACATTAAATGAAAACAACATGGTCCTGTTGCTCCATATGCTACTGCCAGCATTTAGGCTAACATTAGCCTATTGGCTAATTTTAGCTCATGCATTAATTTTAACATAATGAATGGTACAAGTACAGCTTAGTCAACATGCTTCTGCCTCTCCACAGGTTATTGACTACGTTGCAGCTTTCTTTAGCATTAATGCTAATTTTTAACATCATAACACTGCGTCAAAGCCGACGGGCACACTTTGGCATGCCCCTTTAAAATTTCTGCAGGAATTTTCTAGTTAGGGGCATGCCATAGCAATGCATAAGGAGAGCAGTACTGACTTGCGAAGCAAGTCAGTACTGCCTCCATGCATTGCATGGCAGGCACCTATTGTTCTACACCCAATAGAATGTCTCTTTATCAGTGAGAATGCATTCAATGCATTCTCACTTATAGTGTTTCTGTTTCCCTTTATTATTATTATTATTATTCTGTCTTCCGTACGTTTTTTGTCGTTTAACTACTTTCACTATCTTTCACTAATTGTACTAATTTATATATCAAAACGTTCAGCTTCTTCAGGAGAATGGAGCTATATCTTTTGGTAAACTTCACTATTATACTTTTTGAAATAATTGCTCTTTTGTGCAAATCTTTTGCCCCATTATTTCCTATGGTGGAACTCTGTAACTGATTTCAGTTACTAGAGTGGCCACTCTAGTAACTGCCGTTTTTGAACTTTTTCTGCACTTTTAGAAACAAAATTATGCTGTTCATACATATTTCACTGTAGAGAAATATTTTATGCATTAAAATGTAGCCACGAGTGTCTACTTTATGGAATTATTACTATCATTGTTACAGGTTTTACTGTTTTCTGTTAAACTCCTCTGGAGTACAACCTTGTCACACTTTCTCCTATTCTTTCAATGTATTTTCCTCTTATGCTCTGTTTTTATCTGTGTCTATGCATTCTGCTTGTCTACTTTCTGTTTGCCTTCTGGTTTACTGGTTTTACTACCTTTTAAGATCTTCTACAATCTTTAATCAATTTTATAAATTCATATATCAAAGATTTCTGCTTCTTCTGACCCTTTTTTTTTTTTTTTCCTCTGTTTTACTCCTTCAAATATTTCTGGTTTACTGTTTCCACTAATTTTTTATACTTATTACTGTTTCACTATTCAATTGTTTCAACTAATCCTGGATTGCACTAATTTCCTGTTGTTTCAATTATGCTCTTTCTTAAAGTCTGTTTCACTTTTTGACTTTTTCAAATAATTCAGTTTGCAAACAAACTCCTGCTTCTTCTGCTCAATTCTGCTATAATTTATATATTATATAATTTATATAATTTATACTGTATAATTCACTATTAATTCACTATTAAATATATTAATATAGTATATTCACTATTCAATTGTTTCAACTATTTCTATGTTTCTATGCATTTTGCTTGTCTACTTTTTGTTTGCCTTCTGGTTCTACTGGTTTTACTATCTTTTAAGATCTTCTACAATCTTTAATCAATTTTATAAATTCATATATCAAACATTTCTGCTTCTTCTTACCCTTTTTGCTTTTGGTTTTGCTGTTTTACTCCTTCAAATATTTCTGGTTTACTGTTTCCACTAATTTTTTATGCTTATTGCTGTTTCACTGTTCAATTGTTTCAACTATTTCTGGGTTTGCACTAGTTTCCTCGTGTGCTAATTGTGCTCTTTCTTACGCTCTGTTTCACTTTTTGACTTTTTCAAATAATTCATGTTGCACACAAACTTCTGCTTCTTCAGCTGAATTCTTCAACACTTTTGCTAAGTTTCACGACTTGGCAATGGATTTCTACAATGTATGACTAGCTCTCTTATGCTTTTTTCCAATATCTTACTCTTTGTTCTCAAGTTTCTAATATTTCTCCATCAATCATTCTGCAAATATGCTTATTTGGCCCTTTATGTTAAGTTTCACTTCTTCAAATATTTCTGGTTGTGTACTAATTTCAACTTCAGATAATTTCTGCAGTTTGCTACGTTTCACTGTTCAACTGTTTCAACTATTTCAATTTCTTCTACTTTCTTCCACTTCTTAAGCTTTTCTTCACATTTCTTGCATTTCTGCAGCAGTCATTCTGCAAATATGCATTCTCACGGCTGTTTCGCTAGGAACAGCTATTTTTCTAGTTATTATAACATCTTCTTCCATTACCGTTAATGCGGCTCGTACCGCTGCGTGCCCACCCACAAAAGTGGTATCAAAACGTGCGGCTCGTACCCAAGAAGGGAGCTATTACTTTTATTGGGGATCGGAGTTAGGATGGCGACGTAAAAAGCGAAAAACGAGCAAAATTTCCAACTGCCGAAACCCTAGAGTGTAACTGAAACCAACTGCCGCTTTTTAGAGTGAGGAACAGGGTGGAATTTTGACCCAAAAATAATTTTGAAATCGCTCTCATGGCCGCAAAACTTGTGCTATTGGTATGAAAGTTGGTCAGGAAATAGCACCGCATGTCTGCTCCGGTAAAATGTTTTCAAAATTTCTCTAGGGCTTACGGTTTTCTGTCCAGGTGCTTCAGAGCAAAGTGATGGGACATGACCAACTGACGCTTCATCCCCAGTGTTTTATATAGGTTTTTGAGTTACTACAGATGGAGGGTGAACAGAATGTTAAATCTACAGGCAGGGCAGAGTTTTCTTGGCATTATATCACTGGTTTAACCCAACCACTGTTACACATTGGATTAGTGTGGCCATTTAAAATTAAGCTTACTGAAAATTTCATAATAAAAGCCTGTATATTTCTTTGCAGCCTAACTAACTCCTAACTAAAGCCTTGACATTTTTCACATCAGGTCATTACTCTTTTGGCCTTTATGTGACTGGTTTAAACAAACTACTGTAACACTATGATTTGGTGTGGTAGTTAAAATGAAGTTTACTGAAAGTTTCAAAATAAAAGTCTGCATATTCCTCTCACGTTAGTGCACCGCCAAAGGCGGTGCAATAATATTCAGCTTTTTTTACCTTTTTTTTCGCTCAGGATAGTGAACTGCCTTGCGCAGCAAGGCAGTTCATTAACATTACCACAAACATTAGCATTTGACCCACCATATTAGTGCACCGCCATAGGCGGTGCAATAATATTAAAGTTTTTTGTTATTTATTTCTCAGGAAAGTAAACTGCCTTGCTGCGCAAGGCAGTTTACTGAAATAAATATCAATAAATATCTTGAGAAATAAATATCAGGGAAGACAAAAAGCCATCTCATACGCTTCAAACAGTTTTTGCATCGGCCATACGGATCTTGTAGGGGAAGGGGTCGTTCAGACTGCTTTTTTCATCAAATTTGACTTTGTGTTTACATCAGTCATTCTTAAAATAAGCATTTTACCCATTTTTGCTTTGGTCTCTGGTTAGTATATGTACCTAAGTCTTTCTTAAAATGAGCATTTTAAGCTAAGACCCTGTTCCTCCTTCTACTGAAGACAACTCCTGCAGGTAAAAAAATATTGTTACATCATATAACCCCTAAAGAACAATACTACTGATGCATTTTTGAAATAATAACTTTGTATTTAGGGAAAATTACAATTGATCACAAAAAAAATTAAATTAAATCTTTTAAAAAAAAAAAGATTTAATTTAAAAATTACTGAGCTCTGCACACACCATATTTCTCTCATCAGTGCAATTACTGTGAATGACGTACAGATATGAATCACTGTACTATCGGAGACGACAAATAGCCCTCTCATACGCTTCAAACGGTTTTCGGATCGGCCTTACGGATCTTGAATGGGAAGGGGTCGTTCAGTGTGCTTGTTTTAGTGAAACTGGCTGGCTCAAACAGATAGAATTGTCTCCCCCTGTGTGTCTCTCTTACAGCTGGCACCCTGTGGCCTATTTACCATAGCAACCGAACATGGCAACAGCTCCTGGGTCAGATAGCAAACATTCTATGGCAAACATACAGTTAAAGCAGAGGGCTACTATTTAAGTGGTTTAACACAACCACTGTTAAACATTGGATTAGTGTGGCCATTTACAATGAAGCTTAATAATTTTTTCAAAATAAAAGCCTTGATCATTTTTACATACTGCAATTGCTCTACTGGTGATTTAAAAACTGGTGTTACCAAATTACTGTTACAGACTGGATTAGTGTAGCCATTGATTATGACGCTTACTGAAAATTTCAAAATAAAAGCTTTGGCCATTTTTACATCGAGCAATTGTTCTTTTGGGCCTTACATGACCACAGTTGCACATTGAATTACCATAGTCATTAAAATGAAGCTAACTGAAAGTTTCAAAATAAAGCCTGCATATTCCTCTCGTGTTAGTGCACCGCCGTAGGCAGTGCAATAATATTAGTGTTTTTTATGTTATTTATTTCTCAGTATAGTGAACTGCCTTGCACAGCAAGGCAGTTCATTAACATTAGCACAAACATTAGCATTTCACTTCCTTTGACTAGTGTACTAGCACTTTTACCTATAGTTAGCTTTTAGCTAATTTTCTCATTAATTAGACATGTTTAGTGTACTGAATGGAGTAGTAAAATTTAAACAACATGGTCCTGTTGCTCCACATGCTACTGCCAGCATTTAAACTAACATTAGCATATTGGCTAATTTTAGCTCATGCATCAATTTTAACATAATGAATGGTACAACTACAGCTTAGTCAACATGCTTCTGCCTCTCCACAGTTAATTGACTACGTTGCAGCTTTCTTTAGCATTAATGCTAATTTTTAACATCATAACGCTGCGTCAAAGCCGACGGGCACACTTTGGCATGCCCCTTTAAAATTTCTGCAGGAATTTTCTAGTTATTTATTATTCTTCCGTCACCGTTAATGCGGCTCGTACCGCTGCGTGCCCACCCACAAAAGTGGTATCAAATCGTGCGGCTCGATGCCGGCATTATTGCTATTATTTTTATTGGGGATCGGAGTTATGACGGCGACGTAAGAAGCGAAAAACGAGCGAAATTTCCAACTGCCGAACCCTTAGAGTGTAACTGACACCAACTGCCGCTTTTTTAGAGTGAGAAACAGAGTGGAATTTTGACCTACAAATAATTTTGAAATCGCTCTCATGGCCGCAAAACTTGTGCTATTGGTATGAAAGTTGGTCAGGAAATAGCACCGCATGTCTGCTCCGGTAAAATGTTTTCAAAATTTCTCTAGGGCTTACGGTTTTCTGTCCAGGTGCTTCAGAGCAAAGTGATGGGACATGACCAACTGACGCTCCCCCTCAGTGTTTAATATAGGTTTTTGAAAAATTACTGAGCTCACCACACACCATTTTTCTCTCATCAGTGCAATTATTGTGAATGACCTACAGATATGAATCACGGGACTATCAGAGACGACAAGTAGCCCTCTCATACGCTACAAACGGTTTTTGGAGCGGCATAACGGTTCCCGAACGGGAAGGGTCGTTCAGACTGCTTTTTTCATTAAAAGTGACTGGGTGTTCTCAAAGTTACATGAAGTGTCTCTCTCACACACACACAGCAGTTGGCAGAGGCTTGATCGCTATGGCAACTGCTGGTTTGGCCTACAAGGTCTCTGTAGTTCTAAACATGGTGAAACACCTTAATACAGAGGGCAGAGCAGAAGGTCAGAACTACAACATGGCGGATCATTCAGTTATTACAGAGGAGGGCTGAGCTGGACTGTAGAGCTACTTGCTGTTTTGGCCATTATATTGGTGGATTAACCAAACCACTGTTACACAATGGATTAGTGTGTCTATTTAAAATGAAGCTTACTGAAAATTTCAAAATAAAAGCCCTGACATTTTTCACATCAGGTTATTGCTCTTTTGGGCTTTATGGGACTGGTTTAAACAAACCAGAGTTGCACATTGAATTAGCGTGGTCATTAAAATGAAGCTTACTGAAAGNTTCAAATTGAAAGTCTGCATGCTCCTCTCACGTCAGTGCACCGCCAAAGGCGGTGCAATAAAATGTAGTTTTTTTAAACCTTATATAGCTGGACTGTTACACATTGGATTAACGTGGCCATAAATCCAATGTGAAACAAAAATGAAGCTTACTGAAAGTTTCAAAATAAAAGTCTGCATATTTCTCTCGTGTTAGTGCACCGCCGTAGGCGGTGCAATAATATTAGCTTTTTTATGTTATTTATTTCTCAGGATAGTGAACTGCCTTGCGCAGCAAGGCAGTTCATTAGCATTTGTACAAAAGTTAGCATTTCACTGTCTTTGACTAGTGCACTAGCACTTTTACCTAAAGTTAGCTTTTAGCTAATTTTCTCATTAATTAGACATGTTTAGTATACTGAATGGAGTAGTAAAATTAAAACAACATGGTCCTGTTGCTCCACATGCTACTGCCAGCATTTAAGCTAACATTAGCATATTGGCTAATTTTAGCTTATGCATCAATTTTAACATAATGAATGGTACAAGTACAGCTTAGTCAACATGCTTCTGCCTCTCCACAGGTTATTGACTACGTTGCAGCTTTCATTAGCATTAGTGCTAATTTTTAACATCATAACGCTGCGTCAAAGCCGACGGGCACACTTTGGCATGCCCCTTTAAAATTTCTGCAGGAATTTTCTAGTTAGGGGCATGCCATAGCAATGCATAAGGAGAGCAGTACTGACTTGCGAAGCAAGTCAGTACTGCCTCCATGCATTGCATGGCAGGCACCTATTGTTCTACACCCAATAGAACGCCTCTTTATTATTATAGTTATTCTTCCGTCACTGTTAATGCGGCTCGTACCGCTGCGTGCCCACCCACAAAAGTGGTATCAAATCGTGCGGCTCGATGCAGAGAAGGGAGCTATTACTTTTATAGGGGATCGGAGTTACGACGGCGACGTAAAAAGCGAAAAACGAGCGAAATTTTCAACTGCCGAAACGTTAGAGTGTAACTGACACCAACTTCCGCTTTTTTAGAGTGAGGAACAGAGTGGAATTTGACCCAAAAATAATTTTGAAATCGCTCTCATGGCCGCAAAACTTGTACTATTGGTATGAAAGTTGGTCAGGAAATAGCACCGCATGTCTGCTCCGGTAAAATGTTTTCAAATTTCTCTAGGGCTTACGGTTTTCTGTCCAGGTGCTTCAGAGCAAAGTGATGGGACATGACCAACTGACGCTTCATCCCCAGTGTTTTATATAGGTTTTTGAGTTACTACAGATGGAGGGTGAACAGAATGTTAAATCTACAGGCAGGGCAGAGTTTTCTTGGCATTATATCACTGGTTTAACCCAACCACTGTTACACATTGGATTAGTGTGGCCATTTAAAATTAAGCTTACTGAAAATTTCATAATAAAAGCCTGTATATTTCTTTGCAGCCTAACTAACTCCTAACTAAAGCCTTGACATTTTTCACATCAGGTCATTACTCTTTTGGCCTTTATGTGCCTGGTTTAAACAACTACTGTAACACTATGATTTGGTGTGGTAGTTAAAATGAAGTTTACTGAAAGTTTCAAAATAAAAGTCTGCATATTCCTCTCACGTTAGTGCACCGCCAAAGGCGGTGCAATAATATTCAGCTTTTTTTACCTTTTTTTTCGCTCAGGATAGTGAACTGCCTTGCGCAGCAAGGCAGTTCATTAACATTACCACAAACATTAGCATTTGACCCACCATATTAGTGCACCGCCATAGGCGGTGCAATAATATTAAAGTTTTTTGTTATTTATTTCTCAGGAAAGTAAACTGCCTTGCTGCGCAAGGCAGTTTACTGAAATAAATATCAATAAATATCTTGAGAAATAAATATCAGGGAAGACAAAAGCCATCTCATACGCTTCAAACAGTTTTTGCATCGGCCATACGGATCTTGTAGGGGAAGGGGTCGTTCAGACTGCTTTTTTCATCAAATTTGACTTTGTGTTTACATCAGTCATTCTTAAAATAAGCATTTTACCCATTTTTGCTTTGGTCTCTGGTTAGTATATGTACCTAAGTCTTTCTTAAAATGAGCATTTTAAGCTAAGACCCTGTTCCTCCTTCTACTGAAGACAACTCCTGCAGGTAAAAAAAATATTGTTACATCATATAACCCCTAAAGAACAATACTACTGATGCATTTTTGAAATAATAACTTTGTATTTAGGGAAAATTACAATTGATCACAAAAAAATTTAATTAAAATCTTTTAAAAAAAAAAGATTTAATTTAAAAATTACTGAGCTCTGCACACACCATATTTCTCTCATCAGTGCAATTACTGTGAATGACGTACAGATATGAATCACTGTACTATCGGAGACGACAAATAGCCCTCTCATACGCTTCAAACGGTTTTCGGATCGGCCTTACGGATCTTGAATGGGAAGGGGTCGTTCAGTGTGCTTGTTTTAGTGAAACTGGCTGGCTCAAACAGATAGAATTGTCTCCCCTGTGTGTCTCTCTTACAGCTGGCACCCTGTGGCCTATTTACCATAGCAACCGAACATGGCAACAGCTCCTGGGTCAGATAGCAAACATTCTATGGCAAACATACAGTTAAAGCAGAGGGCTACTATTTAAGTGGTTTAACACAACCACTGTTAAACATTGGATTAGTGTGGCCATTTACAATGAAGCTTAATAATTTTTTCAAAATAAAAGCCTTGATCATTTTTACATACTGCAATTGCTCTACTGGTGATTTAAAAACTGGTGTTACCAAATTACTGTTACAGACTGGATTAGTGTAGCCATTGATTATGACGCTTACTGAAAATTTCAAATAAAAGCTTTGGCCATTTTACATCGAGCAATTGTTCTTTTGGGCCTTACATGACCACAGTTGCACATTGAATTACCATAGTCATTAAAATGAAGCTAACTGAAAGTTTCAAAATAAAAGCCTGCATATTCCTCTCGTGTTAGTGCACCGCCGTAGGCAGTGCAATAATATTAGTGTTTTTTATGTTATTTATTTCTCAGTATAGTGAACTGCCTTGCACAGCAAGGCAGTTCATTAACATTAGCACAAACATTAGCATTTCACTTCCTTTGACTAGTGTACTAGCACTTTTACCTATAGTTAGCTTTTAGCTAATTTTCTCATTAATTAGACATGTTTAGTGTACTGAATGGAGTAGTAAAATTTAAACAACATGGTCCTGTTGCTCCACATGCTACTGCCAGCATTTAAACTAACATTAGCATATTGGCTAATTTTAGCTCATGCATCAATTTTAACATAATGAATGGTACAACTACAGCTTAGTCAACATGCTTCTGCCTCTCCACAGTTAATTGACTACGTTGCAGCTTTCTTTAGCATTAATGCTAATTTTTAACATCATAACGCTGCGTCAAAGCCGACGGGCACACTTTGGCATGCCCCTTTAAAATTTCTGCAGGAATTTTCTAGTTATTTATTATTCTTCCGTCACCGTTAATGCGGCTCGTACCGCTGCGTGCCCACCCACAAAAGTGGTATCAAATCGTGCGGCTCGATGCCGGCATTATTGCTATTATTTTTATTGGGGATCGGAGTTATGACGGCGACGTAAGAAGCGAAAAACGAGCGAAATTTCCAACTGCCGAACCCTTAGAGTGTAACTGACACCAACTGCCGCTTTTTTAGAGTGAGAAACAGAGTGGAATTTTGACCCAAAAATAATTTTGAAATCGCTCTCATGGCCGCAAAACTTGTGCTATTGGTATGAAAGTTGGTCAGGAAATAGCACCGCATGTCTGCTCCGGTAAAATGTTTTCGAAATTTCTCTAGGGCTTACGGTTTTCTGTCCAGGTGCTTCAGAGCAAAGTGATGGGACATGACCAACTGACGCTCCCCCTCAGTGTTTAATATAGGTTTTTGAAAAATTACTGAGCTCACCACACACCATTTTTCTCTCATCAGTGCAATTATTGTGAATGACCTACAGATATGAATCACGGGACTATCAGAGACGACAAGTAGCCCTCTCATACGCTACAAACGGTTTTTGGATCGGCACAACGGTTCCCGAACTGGAAGGGGTCGTTCAGACTGCTTTTTTCATTAAAAGTGACTGGGTGTTCTCAAAGTTACATGAAGTGTCTCTCACACACACACAGCAGTTGGCAGAGGCTTGATCGCTATGGTAACTGCTGATTTGGCCTACAAGGTCTCTGTAGTTCTAAACATGGCGGAACACCTTAATACAGAGGGCAGAGCAGAAGGTCAGAACTACAACATGGCGGATCATTCAGTGATTACAGAGGAGGGCTGAGCTGGACTGTAGAGCTACTTGCTGTTTTGACCATTATATTGGTGGATTAACCAAACCACTGTTACACAATGGATTAGTGTGTCTATTTAAAATGAAGCTTACTGAAAATTTCAAAATAAAAGCCCTGACATTTTCACATCAGGTTATTGCTCTTTTGGGCTTTATGGGACTGGTTTAAACAAACCAGAGTTGCACATTGAATTAGCGTGGTCATTAAAATGAAGCTTACTGAAAGTTTCAAATTGAAAGTCTGCATGCTCCTCTCACGTCAGTGCACCGCCGAAGGCGGTGCAATAATATGTAGTTTTTTTAAACCTTATATAGCTGGACTGTTACACATTGGATTAATGTGGCCATAAATCCAATGTGAAACAAAAATGAAGCTTACTGAAAGTTTCAAAATAAAAGTCTGCATATTTCTCTCGTGTTAGTGCACCGCCGTAGGCGGTGCAATAATATTAGCTTTTTTTATGTTATTTATTTCTCAGGATAGTGAACTGCCTTGCGCAGCAAGGCAGTTCATTAGCATTTGTACAAAAGTTTGCATTTCACTGTCTTTGACTAGTGCACTAGCACTTTTACCTAAAGTTAGCTTTTAGCTAATTTTCTCATTAATTAGACATGTTTAGTATACTGAATGGAGTAGTAAAATTAAAACAACATGGTCCTGTTGCTCCACATGCTACTGCCAGCATTTAAGCTAACATTAGCATATTGGCTAATTTTAGCTTATGCATCAATTTTAACATAATGAATGGTACAAGTACAGCTTAGTCAACATGCTTCTGCCTCTCCACAGGTTATTGACTACGTTGCAGCTTTCTTTAGCATTAATGCTAATTTTTAACATCATAACGCTGCGTCAAAGCCGACGGGCACACTTTGGCATGCCCCTTTAAAATTTCTGCAGGAATTTTCTAGTTAGGGGCATGCCATAGCAATGCATAAGGAGAGCAGTACTGACTTGCGAAGCAAGTCAGTACTGCCTCCATGCATTGCATGGCAGGCACCTATTGTTCTACACCCAATAGAACGCCTCTTTATTATATATTTATTCTTCCGTCACCGTTAATGCGGCTCGTACCGCTGCGTGCCCACCCACAAAAGTGGTATCAAATCGTGCGGCTCGATGCCGAGAAGGGAGCTATTACTTGTATAGGGGATCGGAGTTACGACGGCGACGTAAAAAGCGAAAGACGAGCGAAATTTCCAACTGCCGAAACGTTAGAGTGTAACTGAAACCAACTGCCGCTTTTTAGAGTGAGGAACAGAGTGGAATTTGACCCAAAAATAATTTTGAAATCGCTCTCATGGCCGCAAAACTTGTGCTATTGGTATGAAAGTTGGTCAGGAAATCGCACCGCATGCCTGCTCCGGTAAAATGTTTTCGAAATTTCTCTAGGGCTTACGGTTTTCTGTCCAGGTGCTTCAGAGCAAAGTTATGGGACATGACCAACTGACGCTTCATCCCCAGTGTTTATATAGGTTTTTGAGTTACTACAGATGGAGGGTGAACAGAATGTTATATCTACAAGCAGGGCAGAGTTTTCTGGGCATTATATCACTGGTTTAACCCAACCACTGTTACACATTGGATTAGTGTGGCCATTTAAATTTTAGCTTTCTGAAAATTTTATAATAAATCCTGTATATTTCTTTGCAGCCTAACTAACTCCTAACTAAAGCCTTGACATTTTTCACATCAGGTCATTACTCTTTGGCCTTTATGTGACTGGTTTAAACAAACTACTGTAACACTATGATTTGGTGTGGTAGTTAAAGTTTACTGAAAGTTTCAAAATAAAAGTCTGCATATTCCTCACGTTAGTGCACCGCCTACGGCGGTGCAATAATACTCAGCTTTTTTTACCTTTTCTTGCTAAGGATAGTGAACTGCCTTGCGTAGCAAGGCAGTTCATTAACATTAGCACTAACATTAGCATTTGACCCACCATTTTAGTGCACCGCCGTAGGCGGTGCAATAATATTAAAGTTTTTGTTATTTATTTCTCAGGATAGTGAACTGCCTTGCACAGCAAGGCAGTTCACTGTCAGGTTAGTACATTTACATCAGTCTTTCTTAAAATAAGCATTTTACCCATTTTTGCTTTGGTCTCTGGTTAGTATATGTACCTAAGTCTTTCTTAAAATTAGCATTTTAAGCTAAGACCCTGTTCCTCCTTCTACTGTAGACAACTCCTGCAGGTAAAAAATATTGTTACATCATATAACCCCTAAAGAACAATACTACTGATGCATTTTTGAAATAATAACTTTGTATTTAGGTAAAATTACAATTGATCACAAAAAAATTAAATTAAATCTTTTTTTTTTTAAAGATTTAATTTAAAAATTACTGAGCTCTGCACACACCATATTTCTCCCATCAGTGCAATTCCTGTGAATGACCTACAGATATGAATCACGGTACTATGGGAGACGACAAATAGCCCTCTCTTACGCTTCAAACGGTTTTCGGATCGGCCTTACGGATCTTGAATGGGAAGGGGTCGTTCAGTGTGCTTGTTTTAGTGAAACTGGCTGGCTCAAACAGATAGAATTGTCTCCCCCTGTGTGTCTCTCTTACAGCTGGCACCCTGTGGCCTATTTACCATAGCAACCGAACATGGCAACAGCTCCTGAGTCAGAATACAAACACTATGGCAAACATTCAGTTAAAGCAGAGGGCTATTAATTAAGTGGTTTAACACAACCACTGTTAAACATTGGATTAGTGTGGCCATTTACAATGAAGCTTAATAAATTTTTCAAAATAAAAGCCTTGATCATTTTTACATACTGCAATTGCTCTACTGGTGATTTAAAAACTGGTGTTACCAAATTACTGTTACAGACTGGATTAGTGTAGCCATTGATCATGACGCTTACTGAAAATTTCAAAATAAAAGCTTTGGCCATTTTTACATCAAGCAATTGTTCTTTTGGGCCTTACATGACTGGTTTAAACAAACCACAGTTGCACATTGAATTAGCATAGTCATTAAATGAAGCAAACTGAAAGTTTCAAAATAAAAGCCTGCATATTCCTCAACTTTTAGTGCACCGCCGTAGGCAGTGCAATAATATTAGTGTTTTTTATGTTATTTATTTCTCAGGATAGTGAACTGCCTTGCGCAGCAAGGCAGTTCATTAGCATTAGTACAAAAGTTATCATTTCACTGTCTTTGACTAGTGCACTAGCATTTTTACCTACAGTTACCTTTTAGCTAATTTTCTCATTAATTAGACATGTTTAGTGTACTGAATGGAGTAGTAAAATTAAAACAACATGGTCCTGTTGCTCCACATGCTACTGCCAGCATTTAAGCTAACATTAGCATATTGGCTACTTTTAGCTCATGCATCAATTTTAACATAATGAATGGTACAACTACAGCTTAGTCAACATGCTTCTTCCTCTCCACAGTTAATTGACTACGTTGCAGCTTTCTTTAGCATTAATGCTAATTTTAACATCATAACGCTGCGTCAAAGCTGACGGGCACACTTTGGCATGCCCCTTTAAAATTTCTGCAGGAATTTTCTAGTTCTAGTCAGTGAGAATGCATTACCGCATTCTCACTTATTAAAATCCTGCTCACATCTTTCGGTCGTTAACTACTTCTACTAACTTCTACTAATTGTGCTAATTCATATATCAAGACGTTCTGCTTCTTCTGGAGATTTGTGCTATGTCTTTTGCTAAAATTCACTATTGTACTTTTTTAAATAATTGCCTTTTTGTGCAAATTTTTTGCGCCATTGAAATACATGTTGGAATTCTGTAACTGTAGTCAGTTGCTAGAGTGTACACTCTAGTAACTGCCTTTTTTTTTTTACTTTTTATGCTTTTTGACAAACAAAATGATGCTGTTCATGCATATTTCACTGTAGAGAAATAATTTGTGCATTAAATTGTAGCCACATAAGTTTACTTTAAAGAACTATTACTATCATTGCTACAAGTCTTGCCAAATTCTTCTGGAGTACAGTCATGTCACACTTTCTCCTATTCCTTCTACTGCATTTTTCTCATGTGCTCTGTTTCTATCTGTGTCTCAGCATTCTGCTTGTCTACATTTCTGTATGTGCCTTCTGCTTTTACTGGTGTTGCTGTTTTCAAAGATCTTCTGCAAACTTTAATCAAGTTTAGCAATTAATATATCAATCATTTCTGCTTCTTTTGCTCCTTTATGCTATTTGTTTTGCTATGTTTCACTTCCTCAAATATTTCTGGTTTTGTACTAATTTCTGCTTCTGCGAATTTATACTTTCTAATATGTTTCACTGTTCAGCTGTTTCAACTATTTCTGGTTTTGCACTAATATCCTGCTTCTTGTGCTAATTATGCTACTTCTTAAGCTCTGTTTCACTTTTTGACTTTTTCAAATAATTTTGGTTGCACACAAACTTCTGCTTCTTCTGCTGAATTCTGCTATACCTTTGCTAAATTTCATTAGCAAAGGTGTAGCTTTGCTAAATCACTCTTTGTCTGCTACAAAGACAGTAACTTCCTACAAAGGTCTTCTGTAAACTTTAATCAATTTTATCAATTCCATCCATCCATCCATTTTCTTTCACCCTTGTCCCTCAGTGGGGTCGGGAGGGTTGCTGGTGCCTATCTCCAGCTAACGTTCCGGGCGAGAGGCGGGGTACACCCTGGACAGGTCGCCAGTCTGTCGCAGGGCAACACAGAGACACACAGGACACACAACCATGCACACACACACTCACACCTAGGGGCAATTTAGACAGACCAATTAACCTAACAGTCATGTTTTTGGACTGTGGGAGAAAACCGGAGTACCCGGAGAAAACCCACGCGTGCACAGGGAGAACATGCAAACTCCATGCATTGAACCCAGAACCTTCTTGCTGCAAGGCAACAGCTCTAATTTTATCAATTGAACCCAGAACCTTCTTGCTGCAAGGCAACAGCTCTAATTTATCAATTCACATATCAAAATTATCACCTTTCTGTGCTATTTTGTGCTTTTTGTTATGTTTTCTTTTCACCAATTTCTGGTTTTGTACTAATTTCTTCTTATGCTATTTTCCTATCTTTCACTTTTCAACTATTTCATGTTTATACCGATTTCTGCTTTTGGTAATCTATACTATTTGTTTTGCTATGTGTTACTATTGTACTTTTTCAAATATTTTATAAATGCGGTGATTTCTTCAAGTTGCCATCCGTCCCCGCAATAGCTGTTGATTGCGGTAAACCAATATTGTCACATTTAAGCTTTCATTTGAATAGATGTGTGTGGGTGGGTGCGTGCGTGCGTGCGTGGATGGATGGATGGACAGACGGCTCGTTGGGAAGACAGACAGACAGACAGACAGACAGACAGACAGACAGACAGACAGACAGACAGACAGACAGACAGACAGACAGACAGACAGACAGACAGACAGACAGACAGACAGACAGATAGATAGATAGATTAGCTCCAGCACCAAGGTCTTTCGTCTGTGATTAACAGTTTGTTTGCTTAATGTGATTTTTGCTGCTCAATTTCATTTCTGCTTGTGTTTCTGATTTCTTTATGCTCCTTCCACTTTCTAGCATTTTTGCACTTTCTTTTCTACTTCTTATGCTTTGTTCAGATCTTATTTTTTAAACTAATTTCTGTTTCTTCTAATTTATATTTTTACTTTTCGCCTCTTTCAATTATTTCAGGTTTCATATCATTATTTTATTATTATTTTACGTTATATTACAACATTCCTTGACAGTGTTCAACTCTGCATATATGATATTTGCTCTAAAAACTAGACAAAAATACACTAATGCATGAAGCGTAAATTGTACATTGAACATAGACATTATTATAAACTTAAAGATGGTTTCGATTTTATTGAATTGTAACCTGGGGATTTCCTCAGCTATGCACCACGTATCTGAGAAGAGACATGGAGGAAATTAGGAGTTGAAAACTGCACACACCTGCTCCTTCATTTAGCAATCAGTAGTCCTATAAATTTGAACCTCAATGACAGGGCAGCAGACTCCTTTCACAGATTCCTTCCAATATTAAATATATATTTAGTCATGTGGAAACCAATTTTGATATGGGCAAAAAGAAAAAAAATTGCTCTTTGGTTCCCCCTGGTGGCCATGGTCGGTAACGTTACCCTGTGATTTGAGCTGCTGTTCAATGCACATTAAAACCTCAAAAAAGCACAGGTGGAAAAAAAGCAAGCAAACCAATGTCACAAAAGAGAACTTATTCTTCAGGTAGAGAGAAAAAGAGGAAAAATAGAAAAAAGCTAAGATAAAGGTATGTTTGCAAGTCTCTTTGTGGAAGAGACAAGAAAATTAGCTAAGAGAAAATTAACTTGATAGCAACCTAGAACGTTGCCGTTCAAAAGCTAAACATTTATGCCAGCATCCTTGTATTTGTGTGAAACTGGATTTGAGTTGATTCTTGAGGTTGGCCCTGTATATTTCTGAGTTGTTGTTTTTTTTTGGCTTCATAATGTTTGATAACAAAAATTAAAACTTCTCAATGGATTGACATTGTCTAGCAAAATGTTTTTACTTCAGGCTACAACAGAATGTTCAGTTCCAATGGCATCAATGACATCAGCATTGATGTCATCACTCTATGATATCATAAGGGAATCTCTGTCTTGAATGTAGCTCACAGATAGTATTTTCTCTGACCTGTTCCACAGTTATATCGCGGCAGATCCCTCTTCAGAGCACGTACGAAGTTTATCGGATTCCAGATATTACACGCCTTTCAAAGAAGCGAGAATTTACCACCATTTAAATATGAAGGAACAACAGATTGTTTGTCAACAAGAAGCTTTTCCAGCTGAGCTTTCTTGGGTCGACATAATGGATCTCAACATCCAAGTCGACTACGACGCGATCATTTTCCCTTTAGAAGATGACAGCGATTCTGTTGAATCTGTTGATTCATCTTCCATTAAGTCGGAAGATGAATCGACAGACATCCAGAAGAAGAGACAAGCCAACATATTAGAGATCTGACAAAGCAGGTAGACGATCTTAAAACCGAACTGCAGAGTAAGATCTTCGAACTCCATGAAGAAAGAGATCGAAGTACTGCATACCAGGCTGAAGTCACATCACAGCAGGAGGAGATTCAAAAGCTGCAAGAAATGTTGGCAAAAGAACGTCACTTGCAAGCTAAACGTGAACAGGCTGCTTGCTCTTCCAAAGTTTCAACCGACAAGACCATTCTTCGACAGCTGGAGCACTTCAAGTGGGAGGCTGAAAAATATGCCTCCCGCTATAAAGGTCAGATTGAAGTAATGGTCGAAGAATATAGATTGAGACTTAAATATGAGGAGCAGCTCAAAAGTTACTCTGAGCAAGCTTCCAAGTTCAAAGAGCAGGAGGAAATGGTGAAATCTTTGCAGGGTCAGGTTGCGGACCTGAAGCTGAAGTTGAAACGTACTCTAGAAAACAACCATCCTAGAGTTTCCACCCAACCAGAGGTCCCCCTGCAAACAGAAGGCTCCCTACCAACAGAGGAGAACAAGGAAAGACAGACCTTCAATCAACCAGGGACGTCTGAGGAAAGACAGACCTTCAATCAGCCAAGGAGGTCTGAAGAAAGACGGACCTCAAATCAACCAGGGAGGTCTGAAGAAAGACAGACCATCAATCAACCAGGGAGGTCCGAGGAAAGATGGACCTCCAATCAACCAGGGAGGTCCGAGGAAAGATGGACCTCCAATCAACCAGGGAGGTCCGAGGAAAGACGGACCTCCAATCAACCAGGGAGGTCTGAAGAAAGACGGACCTCATATCAACCAGGGACGTCTGAGGAAAGACAGACCTTCAATCAGCCAAGGAGGTCTGAAGAAAGACGGACCTCATATCAACCAGGGAGGTCCGAGGAAAGACAGACCTTCAATCAATCAGGGAGGTCTGAGGAAAGATGGACCTCCAATCAACCAGGGAGGTCCGAGGAAAGATGGACCTCCAATCAACCAGGGAGGTCCGAGGAAAGATGGACCTCCAATCAACCAGGGAGGTCCGAGGAAAGATGGACCTCCAATCAATCAGGGAGGTCTGAAGAAAGACAGACATCCATGCAACCAACCTCCACTGGTTGCATGGGGGGCCTTCATGCTGACATTCGCATGAAGAAAAAGCTATGCCCGGCTCCCCCTTTACACCGACCCAGACCCAGGTGGAACTAACCACCTGAGTGTTAGCAAACCCAGGTTTTGCCAACACTGGGCATTATGGAAATTCAACGCTTCACACAAATTTAGGAAATCAAAACAGACACAATCAAAACAGTGTGTGTGTGCAAGGATAAGTGTGTTAGACTTAACACATATAAGTGGATGGATGAATATTTGTTAAGTGTCTGACAATAAAATATGAAACAGAGAATCTGTGAAAATTCCTCTGTCTTTGCTTTTGTCCAGAAACAACCAATCAGAGCCAAAAGTTTGTCCTTTGGTTCTGATTGGTTTCTAATGCGTTGAATGGGTCTCAGCACATACAACGCATTAGTCTGCTGGTATGCTGCAGCTATGCAATTGCCAGAAAAACAACCTAACATTATATAATTATTTATAGAATGATTTAGAAACAAAATTCTATACACCTTTATCAAAACTATTTTGACCTATATTAGAACTATGCATTCATTTCCCTTCATTTAGTAGCTGTGACCCTAACCCCTACATTTACCCTAACATTTTCCCTAACCTGACCCAATACTAGTCTATTCCTAACCCTAACATTAACTAAAATTTAATTGGCATCTTACCTCTAAACATTATCCCTGAACCAAAAGAATGAATCCATCATATTAGGACCGCGCCTTGGTCCTAATATGATGGAACTAATATGACCCTGTACATATAATGGTTCGTTCACACCAAACGCGTTTTGACCATCAGGTATGGAGAGCCATTTCAGCCAAAATTAAATAAATAAATAAATGGGTGAAATAAATAAAAAATGAGTAAAATAAATCAAAAAATGAAGAAAATGAGTGAAATAAATAAATAATTTGTTAAATAAATAATTTAGCTTTTTCATTAACCCCATTTTTCATTTCTTTATTTTCACATTATCAATTTCCCAATTTCTCTTTTCATTTATCTATTTTTATTTATCCCTTCACCCATTTACCCATTTTTCATTAATTTATTTTTCAATTAACCACTTTTCAATTTCCCTTTTTATTAACCCAATTTTTCATTTATTTATTTTTCAGATTATCAATTCCTCTATTTCTCTTTTTCATTTATCTATTTTCATTAATCTATTTTCATTTGTCCATTTTCATTTATCCCTTTATCTATTTACCCATTTTCATTAATCTATTTTTAATTTAAACATTTTTGATTTCCTTTTCCATTAACCCGATTTTCTATTTCCCAGTTTCATTAATCAATTTCTCATATATCCCTTTTTTATTTACCCAATTTCTTTTATCTATTTTCATTCAACATTTGTTTGAAAAATCTTTACTTTTCCCATTTTCCAATTCCCCTTATTCATTTAGTATTTCCTTATTTTCTTATTTATCACATTCTATTCCCCGCAAAACTTAGGGAAAAAATAAATGCAAATGAGGAGAGGCACGTCATCAGGCTACAACTTCCCCAATTGGTTGGTTAGCGTCACACCCATACTTTGCTTCAAGAAAGATGGCGACCTACTAACGGGTTATCAATAAGCTGAAGCTCATTAACTTCATTAGAAAA
Source organism: Poecilia reticulata (assembly GCF_904066995.2). NCBI lineage: Eukaryota > Metazoa > Chordata > Actinopteri > Cyprinodontiformes > Poeciliidae > Poecilia > Poecilia reticulata. Next base: position 15,329 of record NW_027675182.1, on the reverse strand, counting down.
TAGTGTTATTACTCCTGACTTTAGTTTTCGTGTGGCCGCTCAGACAGAACGTGTTTCAGTTGGCGGCTCTCATGGACTCAGAGCTTCACCGTCGGGAGTTTTTATAGTTTGAACGAAGCGGCCGCTGAAGTTGGCTTACGATTGAAGGTTCGGGACACCTTCGTAGCTACCAGCTGTGATCCAACTATAAGGAGCAACTTTACTGTACATCGTAAGTGAACTGCAATATCCAGAGGCAGCTCTATGGAGCATCGACCTGAAAGAATGAGAGTGGAGAGCCTTGGAGATCTGCATCGGAGGCCATCTTTCAGACATGCACCGCTGCTGTCCGTCCAGGATCCTCCGGTTGCCCAGACGTTACACGGTAAGCTACTAACGCTGATGTTTGTTTTCCAACTACAGTCATATTTAATCAATAGGGCTCAATTACGATCGCGGGAGGTTTTGAGTTGATCTCGGCAGTAGGTGACAAACTGAACGCCTCCAGGATGTTGAGACCAGCACGTCCTCTGATCCAATACATCTTATTAAGGATAAAATCAACAAAACGTGTTCAAATTAATGGCCCAACAGGTTGATTAAAGACAGTAAAAAGGTAGGAGTGGTTTCGAGTCGATCGCCTTGTTTTACCTTTGTAAACAGACAACCTGAATACAGTGACCTTTAGTGAGGGTACAGAATGGAGAATGGATAAAAGCTGAACTCCTGCTACAATCTTTGCCTCTCTTGGTTACATCCCTGAGGTGTTGAAAATGAGAAGCTGACATTCACAAATGACATTGAAATAAATTCTAGTCCAACTTCTGGTTTGTTGCGATTCCTCTGGATCCTGTTGGAGGAAAAATATCCCAACTTCACAAGATGTGGCTTTAACCCAACTCCTGACAGTCTGAAGCTTCTCATATTTAGGTCATCAAACCAAAGTTCAGATCTACCATAACTGGTACCATCGCCACCAGGTCAAAAGTGCAGCTTTTTGGCGCAGCACATTTATTAATGTTTCCATCATGTATGTTTTCAGATGCAGACCATCCTGCAGGCCCTCAGTGTTTCCCTTCAGACTCCCAGTGGGCTCACAGCTTCAGGATGACCAGAGACCTTCACCTTTCTGGAGCAGGAACACTCGGCCAAATGCACTGGTGACACATTCATTTTAAAAATGTGTCTGTTCTTATACCATTGATATGCATTAACCGTCTGTATTTTACCGTTTTGAATAAACAAACTGTTTGATTATTATGAAATCTGTGTTCCTTCTAATATGTGAAGTTCTAATTTAATCAAATCTCATGTTTTCACGTCCCAGAGACAATAAAATGATCGTTTGTTTGTGGCTTAAAATAAATGAAACAAACAAAGCTACAAAATAGAATACAGATTGAAAGTTTTGGACCCGTTTATTTTTTGGTTTCATTACACTGAAGATTCTTCAACATGAAGCTAAACGTTGCCGTACCTTGTATGTACGACAACGTAGAAATGAACAAACTGACATATTGGGTTCTTAATAGCAACCCTAGCAGTTATTTTACACAGCTTGGTTTATTGAATAATGATTGTGTTCATTTACAGACGCCTTCAATTGGAAATCTGCAATCTGAAGCGTCAGTGAAATAGTTTAACCAGTCAGTCCTCAGGTCGTCTGCCCTGCATGTTTCAGGCCTCAGTAAATGTCTGATGGATGAGCTAATGCTATCGTTTGTATCAGGGGCTCTGGAACAAACACTTTAAAATGTTAATGTCCTGTATAACAGAGTGATATAGACACATGTTTTCATCTCACTGTCATTTCCACTCTATAGCTGAAGTTCATCACATTTCTGGATGTTCTGTGTTTCAGTTAAATTGAAGTTAGCAGGTTTTTAATCAGGCCACAGCACCCTGTGTGTGTGTTGGGTTTAAGAAAAGAGGCTGCTCTGTTTGAGCACCAGCATTCATTTTTCCTCTGATGTTTGGGTGAACTCTTCTCTGTGGAGGTCGGCCGTCTCTCTGCTACTTCCTGAAGGAGATCCATCAGGAATTCTGGTGCTGCTGCTCACAGTGCAGACGGTTCTCCTCACTGTTCGCCGTGTCAGCCCTGGTCCCTCTCAGCCAGAATCTCCAGTCATTCTGTTCCTTCACCCTTGAATAAACATAACAGAATATGTTCTGGGTGTTATGATTCATTTGTTAATTGAAACAATGTTTAATATCAAGATTAATTTATTTCCTTAACAGTTCCTTCTCCTGTTCCCTCAGAAGGGCAGAGTTTAGGAGTGACTAATTACATTTACTCAAATATAGTTGAGTAACTTTTTGAAACTCAAATGAACTTTTAGGAATACTCTTACTATGCTGAACTTTTTACTTTTACTCAAGTCATTTTATTATGAAGCATCACTATTATTTAAACAAATTTTTAATTTTGTCTTTAAAATACCAAAATTTCCACTGAACTTAATATTTTGGGCCTTCTAATTGTGTAATTTTTTTAGATATGAAATAATTGATAACTTGATCAGTTACTCAGTACTGATACACTTTTTACCAAATGCTTCTTTACTCTTGTGTAATTTCTTATTCAGCTACTTTTTACTTTGAGTAAAAACATGTTGAAGTGCTACTGTGATTCCTGGAGGATAAATTGTGGGTCCTCTGTCCACCTCTAAGGAACAGTAACCAAATGTTGAGGCACACGTTGACCAAAACAGGGAAACTAAGGTGGGCAAGTTATACATACAAAGAATACTTAAATTAATAGTCATATTTACTTTATATGCCTGTGGGGCACACTTTGCCCACCTCCGGGGTGTAACCAAGAGAGGCAAAGATTGTAGCAGGAGTTCAGCTTTTATCCATTCTCCATTCTGTACCCTCACTAAAGGTCACTGTATTCAGGTTTTCTGTTTACAAAGGTAAAACAAGGCGATCGACTCGAAACCACTCCTACCTTTTTACTGTCTTTAATCACCTGTTGGGCCATTAATTTGAACACGTTTTGTTGATTTTATCCTTAATAAGATGTATTGGATCAGAGGACGTGCTGGTCTCAACATCCTGGAGGCGTTCAGTTTGTCACCTACTGCCGAGATCAACTCAAAACCTTCCGCGATCATAATTGAGCCCTATTGATTAAATATGACTGTAGTTGGAAAACAAACATCAGCGGTAACTTACCGTATAACGTCTGGGCAACCGGAGGATCCTGGATGGACAGCAGCGGTGCATGTCTGAAAGATGGCCTCCGATGCAGATCTCCAAGGCTCTCCACTCTCATTCTTTCAGGTCGATGCTCCATAGAGCTGCCTCTGGATATTGCAGTTCACTTACGATGTACAGTAAAGTTGCTCCTTATAGTTGGATCACAGCTGGTAGCTACGAAGGTGTCCCGAACCTTCAATCGTAAGCCAACTTCAGCGGCCGCTTCGTTCAAACTATAAAAACTCCCGACGGTGAAGCTCTGAGTCCATGAGAGCCGCCAACTGAAACACGTTCTGTCTGAGCGGCCACACGAAAACTAAAGTCATGAGTAATAACACTATTTTCTAATGAAGTTAATGAGCTTCAGCTTATTGATAGCCCGTTAGTAGGTCGCCATCTTTCTTGAAGCAAAGTATGGGTGTGACGCTAACCAACCAATTGGGGAAGTTGTAGCCTGATGACGTGCCTCTCCTCATTTGCATTTATTTTTCCCTAAGTTTTGCGGGGAAATAGAATGTGATAAATAAGAAAATAAGGAAATACTAAATGAATAAGGGGAATTGGAAAATGGGAAAAGTAAAGATTTTTCAAACAAATGTTGAATGAAAAATAGATAAAAGAAAATTGGGTAAATAAAAAGGGATATATGAGAAATTGATTAATGAAACTGGGAAATAGAAAATCGGGTTAATGGAAAAAGGAAATCAAAAATGTTTAAATTAAAAAATAGATTAATGAAAAATGGGTAAATAGATAAAGGATAAATGAAAAATGGACAAATGAAAAATAGATTAATGAAAAATAGATAAATGAAAAAGAGAAATAGAGAAATTGATAATCTGAAAAATAAATAAATGAAAAATTGGGTTAATAAAAAGGGAAATTGAAAAGTGGTTAATTGAAAATAAATTAATGAAAATGGGTAAATGGGTGAAGGGATAAATAAAAATAGATAAATGAAAAAGAGAAATTGGGAAATTGATAATGTGAAAAATAAAGAAATGAAAAATGGGGTTAATGAAAAAGCTAAATTAAAAAATGGTTAAATAAAACATAGATTAATGAAAACTGGGTAAATGAAAAATAGATTAATGAAAAAAGGGAAATTGAGAAATTGATAATATGAAAAATAAATAAATGAAAAAATGGGTTAATGAAAAAGCTAAATTATTTATTTAACAAATTATTTATTTATTTCACTCATTTTCTTCATTTTTGATTTATTTACTCATTTTTTATTTATTTCACCCATTTATTTATTTATTAATTTTGGCTGAAATGGCTCTCCATAATCAGGCGCATCTGGTTTACTTTCAAAGACTATGTGGAGGCGCGTCGAGGCCTTTGTGGCACGTTGCAAGCGACTAGCGTGGCGTTGGATGCTTCACATAGACTTTGAATGTAAACCAGACTCGCCTGTTGCTCAAACGTGTTTGTGTGAATGCACCATTAGAATGTTCAGTTCCTATGGTAACAATGACATCAGCAGTGAAGTGATGACATCACTCTTTCATACATCAAATGTAGCACACAGTTTTTTTCAGACCTGTTCATGTTTCAGACTTATAAGTTATGAAACTTCTCCAGGAGCTGTTAAAATTATTTGAAGGCACAGAATCAGCCCAGTACAGGTTCACTTTCTCATGTGAGAGAGACTCACCTGGTATAAAGTTAATTTTTCATATTTTCGTTCGTTAACTACTAGGGGTTGAACGACTACATATTTTTATGGTCGACTACATCATGATAATAGTCGAGTCTATGTCGACTAGTCGCGATGACGTCATAGTGACGTAAGCGCAAAAACCTTCACAACTACTTGGAGGCTTTATGAGCTATTTTCACGGCAAATATTGACATCCCTCTCCCCTTCTCCCGCTTTTACTAAGTCTATTATGGAGAATTAAAAGAGCAATAAACAGATCATTCTTTGTGAGCAGCAGAGAAAATTTTGTTGCACAAAGTCGGGTCTGACTTTTTTCCGTTTTCCCAAACACCGGCTCATACTGATGATCTCTGGATAGTTACTCGTATAGGAGTCAAATTATCACACTGACCACAATGGCGCTTTTGGAACATCACAAACCAAAGTATTATGAACGGATTCCGTTTGGTTACAGTTGAATTCAACGAAGCTTCCTGCTGCTTTTCCGCCCGATGCGCAGCAGGACGCTCTGCTGACTCAGCAGCATCTCTCTGAACCGACATGCAGACTGCGGCCGAGATCACCTCTATCAGACCCTCCAGATGAAGCTTGGACTTAGTTTCCAGATGTAGTCAAACCATATTTTTATTAGAGCGTAAAGCTGCCAGGTTAAAAACTTCAATACGGACCGGTGACGTTGATCAGTTGGGGGATAAATAAAAAAGCCTGACATCATGACGCGTTGTCGCCTATTACTCCGGTAGTTTTTTTTTTTTTTTTTTTTCGGCACTAGTTTATTTGACAGCAATCTGACTGTAAGGGGGCAGAGAGAGTGAAGCGGGGGGAGAGAGGCCTGGGCCCAGCGAATGGAGGACTGGAGTCGGACTCCTGACTACTGCGGGCTAAAGTCTCTATATGCAGGGCGCCGCGCTAACCACCGCGCCGTGCAAATCCCCTATTGCGGAAGCCTATGCTGTAATTTACAGTTTGTCTTTGTTAAATTATTTACATTTTTATACAATTTGAGCTTTCCGAACACACCTAGTCCACCTTCTTCCATTTCCTTGGAAAAATCTGTTTTGTCATCTGATTGCGACTAGTAGACTGGCCCAGAAAAAAGTCATTGCAGAGAAAAGAATCGACTAGTCGACTAGTCGACTAATCTGTGCAACCCCTATTAACTACTTTTGCTATCTTTCACTAATTGTGCTAATTCATATATCAAATCGTTCTGCTTCTTGTGGAGATTTCTATGACTTTGGTAAACTTAACTATTGCACTTTTGTGCAAATTTTTGCCCTGTTGAAATACATGGTGGAATTCTGTAAATGTAGTCAGTTGCTAGAGTGTACACTCTAGTAACTACCATTCATGAACTTTTAATGCTTTTTGACAAACAAAATGATGCTGTTCATACATATTTCCCAGTAGAGAAATAATTTATGCATTAAATCGTAGCCACGTGTGTCTACTTTATGGAACTATTACTATCATTGCTACACTGTTACTGTTTTCTGTCAAAGTCTACTGGAGTACAGCCATGTCACACCTTCTCCTTTCTTTCAATGTGTTTTTCTCTTGTGTTCTGTTTGTATCTGTGTGTTTGCATTCTGCTTGTCTACCTTTCTGTATATGCCTTCTGCTTCTACTGGTTTTACTGTCTGCAAAGGTCTTCTGCAAACTAATCAATTTTAACAATTCAAATATCAAAATGTTCTGCTTCTTTTGCTCCTTTATGCTATTTGTTTTGCTATGTTTCACTTCAAATATTTGATTTTGAACTAATTTCTGCTTCTGCTAATTTATGCTTTTTGCAATGTTTTACTTTTTCAACTCTTTTAACTCTTAAAAATAAGACTTTACAACTGTTGTTGTTACAGGTTTTACTGTTTTCTGTCAAACTCTTCTGGAGTACAGACATGTCACACATTCTATTCCTTCAACGTATTTCTTTGCTGTGCTCGGTTTCTGTTTGTGTGTCAGCATTCTGCTTATCTTCCTTTCCGTGTATGCCTTCTGCTTTACTGGTTTTACTGTCTACAAAGGTTGTTTGCAACCTTTAATCAATTTTACCAATTCATATATCAAAATATTCTGATTTTTGTACCATTTTTGCTTTTTGCTATAATTTCTTTTCAACTCTTTCAGGTTTGTACTAATTTCTACTCTTTTAATTTATGCTTTTTGCAAGTTTTCCTTATGAGCTTTTTCAAATATTTCAGGGTTTACACTTATTTTAGTTTTTGCTAATCTATACTATATCTTTTGTTGTATGTCGCTGTTGCACTTTTTCAAATATTTCTATTGAGCTATGCTATATATCTTTGATATGTTTTTCAAATATTTAAGGTTTTATACAAATATTGTTTGTCTACCTTTCTATATCATAAAGCAGCAACGGTCAACGCATAAGCCAGTGCAGGTTGAACTGGCGTCTACACTGTCAAAAACTTGTCCCTTTTTGGACTCTAATAAACTCGGATGTCTTTGAGCAAAGTGATGGAAACTATGTGGAGCAGCTGAGACCGTTTGGACTGTGAGGAGATGTCGTTTGGTAACTGGACGCTACGGAATTAAAAAAAAAAAAACCCATCAAGCTGCGGAGTCGGCAGAAGAGGGATTTGATGGACGCGGTGGCAGACAATTTGTGATCGAAAGGACGTAACGCATCGGACCAGACTGCGGCAGCGATGGATCGGAAGGGCGCCGTGGCGGATGGGCGCTGATTGAGGAGGATCAGATCGCTGGTCTTTGAAGGTCGTTGTGGATTTGAACATGGAATGTCAACTGGCGCCCAACGAGGTATGTGTAGCGCTACACCTTTCATGGCCATTACTCTTTATTGTGTGCACACATTAAAACCAATGCATTGGTAATTGAGGCGTTTAAATTATAATATTGGGCATTGCCTCTTTGCGTTTGAGGCTCATTTAATAGCTTTTGCGCGTTCGTCTTTCAAGTGGATTTTGACACTATGGAAATGGACGAAATACAGAGACTGAGCAAATGGCTGTCGTGGGGAAACTCAAAAACGTACTGTTAAATTAACAGAAAAGGCCTTGGCTGAAAAACTTGAAACATTACAAAAGAACGAAAATCAAAATTAAACAAAATGGGTAATATAAGACATGAAATTCATAATTCAATGTCTAAAGGTGAAAAAACAAAGGTTTAAGTGCGTTTGATATGTTGATTAAGTTGTGTGATGATGCCAAATGTTTGCATGAGTCTTTTCTGGGTTTTTGCCGCATGATGAAAAGAAAATCATGAGGTATGGTTTAAAGCAAAAATGATTCCTAATAATGAATGTATTTCTAGTGTAAATAAGTGGCTCTCTCAAACTGCAATTAGCAAAAATGATGATGGTGATGATGGTAAAGATGATGGTGTAAATCCCACAGACAGTGTGTCAAATGTTGGCAGTGGACATTCACAAATGAGTGTTAAATCCAGCATCACTTCATCTGTAAAGTTAAAGGCAGCAGCTAAAAGGGCCTCCGTTTTGGCTCGTGTGAAAGCTGTTAAAGAAAGACATGCTATTGAAGAAGAGGAGGAGAAACTGAGGAAAAGAAAAGAAATGCTCGCACTGGAAACTGAGTTGGTTGAATCTGATTTGCAAATGGAAATGTATAATTTAAATCTGGATTCAAACTCAATGAGCTCATTTTATAAAAGGAAACCAAAGGCAAAGGGATTAAAGCAAAGTTTGGACCCCTCTGTGAAAGAGTTTCTTCCTAAATTTGATATGGAAAATCCAACAACTCAACAGGACGATGTAAACCAGACTACACAAAGAAATGAATTAAAAATGGCACCAAAGGAAAATAAACCTATGGATGTGAGACCGAAGAGAACCGTAGCAACAACCCAGCACCCTGTGGGGGTCAACAGAAGGCCAGTGGAACCCAAGTACAATCAAAAGAGCATTTTAAACATGAGAATATAACCCAACCATCAAACAGTTTACAGTTGCCTGGAGAGCTTCTCACCATCATGAGCAGACAAACTGAAATCACAGCAGCCTTGGTAAAGCAGCAACAGAGCATGACTCTCCCACCACGGGACATTCCTATTTTGATGGAGATCCTCTGCAGTATAGAGCCTTTATTAAAGCCTTCGAACAAGGAGTTGAAACCAAAGCAACCAATGCGGACTGTCTGTACTACCTGGAACAATTTACTAAAGGTCAACCTCGTGAGCTGGTGCGCAGTTGTCAGCATATGAATCCAGATTATGGCTACACTGTAGCAAGAACTTTACTGCAGGAACATTTTGGAAACCCTTACAAAGCTGCAACTGCATATATTAACAAGGCTTTGTCTTGGCCAACAATAAGAACTGAGGACATTAGGGCATTACAGAGTTACTCTTTATTTTGCGTGGCTGCTGTAATGTAATGGAAGAGCTCGAGTATGTTCAGGAGCTGAATATGCCCGTAAATATGAGGGCAATCCTTGCTAAACTGCCATATAAGTTACGAGAGTGTTGGAGAAATAAAGCTTATGATATAATGGAGACAACTGGATACCAGGCAGGATTTAGTGATATGGTTGCATTCATTGAGCGACATGTTAAGATTTTGTCAGATCCTTTTTTTGGAGAATTACAAGATTACAGCTTCAGTACATCATCCATCAGTCGTCAACGGCAACAATTTGGGATTAAGACCAAGGGAAATGTAGTGGCCAGCACTGTAACAACTGTGAGTGCTTCAGGAGAAGTTGATCAGCAACATGTTGCAGCTATAGGAAGTGATGGCTGTTGTGCTTGTTGTTCAGAAGCTCACCTACTAGAAGACTGCAACCGATTAAAAGAAACTTCACAAGGACAAAGTATTTCTGTTAAGAAGAAAAGGATTGTGTTTTGGCTGTCTGCAGTGGGGTCACATCAGCAGGAATTGTGAAGCGCGATCAACTTGTGAAATTTGTAGTGAAAGTCATCCAACTGTGCTACATATAAGAGGGACAACTTCTGCTGAGTCTGGAATATCAGAGCTCCATCAATTGTGAATGCAACATGTGGCCATACAGGGGCCGGTAAGGACCGTGGAAGCCTATCTGTGCTCCCTGTAAAGGTTAAAGCAATGAAAGGACAATGTGCCATCCAAACATATGCCTTCTTGGATCCAGGAAGCACTGGAACATTTTGCTCTGAAAGGCTGATGCACCAACTAAAGCTCACTGGAAAGCAAACACAAGTCCTTCTTCGAACAATGGGCCAATCTAAAATAAGTCCAGCATTTTCTCTGTGTAATCTTGAGGTGGCTGGTTTGGAGAGTAATACATTTTATCCTCTGCCAGAAATTATCACACAGAGACAAATGCCTGTGACCAAAGACGACATGATAACATCTGAGGATCTAATAAAGTGGCCATATTTGTCCAGGGTTCACATGCCATCCATAAATGCTGAGGTTGATCTGTTAATTGGTACCAATGCTCCAAAGTTATTGGAACCCTGGGAAGTCATCAACAGTCAGAACGATGGTCCATATGCTGTCAGAACTGTACTTGGCTGGGTGGTAAATGGGCCCTTGGATAGCAACGGTGCTCAAGACGTTTCATCTGTAACAGTGAACAGAATCTCAGTGAGTAAGCTGGAAGAACTTCTCAAACGCCAGTATGACCATGATTTCTGTGAAGGAACAACTGATAAGCAAGAAATGTCCAGAGACGACCAAAAGTTTCTCAATATTATGGAAACATCTGCAGCAATACAGGATGGAAAGTATTGTTTGAACCTGCCATTTAAAAGAACGGATGTCTGTTTACCAAATAATTTGGCAGTAGCCAAACAGAGATTACAAAGTCTCAGGAAAAGATTCAAGTTTAATCAGAACTTTCATCAGGAGTATGTGGAGTATATGAATAACGTCATTTCATGCAAATATGCAGAACGTGTACCTGAGCACCTTTGCATTGTGACAATGGAAGAATTTGGTACATTCCCCATCATGGGTTTACCATCCAAGAAAGAAAGCTCTACGTGTGGTGTTTGACTGTGCTGCAGTATTTAAAGGAGTGTCTTTGAAAAGTGAGTTGCTACCAGGCCCCAACCTCACTAACACTCTGCTGGGGTCCTTATGAAATTCAGAGAAGAGCCAATAGCCATAATGGGAGACATCAAGGCTATATTTCATCAAGTGCAGGTGCCAAAAGGAGATCGAGACTTCCTCCGCTTTCTCTGGTGGCCAGATGGGATATTACACAGGAACCAGTACCTTATAGGATGATGGTCCATCTATTTGGAGCTGTTTCATCCCCAAGCTGTGCAGCCTATGCTTTAAGAAGAACTACCCAAGACAATCAGAATGAATTTCCACCAGAGGTCATAGAAACTGTAAGACAGAACTTTTATGTTGATGATTGCCTCAAAAGTGTAGCCACTGAAGAGGAAGCTATCCATTTGATGAAAGATCTTGTTGATCTGTGTGAAAAGGGAGGCTTCACATTGGAAAAATGGATAAGTAACAGTCGTGTTGTTCTGCAGGCCATCTCAGAAGAGAAAAGAGTTAAAGATTTGAAGATGTTGGATCTGGATATTGATAAGCTTCCAATGGAAAGAGCTTTGGGTCTGCAGTGGTGTGTGGAGACTGATGCCTTCCAGTTTAAGATAAAGCTGAAACAGCAAGCCCTGACCCGGCGTGGAATGTTATCTGTGAATAGTTCTGTGTATGACCCTTTGGGTTTCCTGGCTCCAGTGACGTTGAAAGCAAAACTGATGCAGCAGGAACTGTGTAAAAGAGGCTGTAGCTGGGATGATGCACTGCCACAAGATATTTTACACAAATGGAGAAAATGGCTGGAGGAGCTTGCGCTACTGTCTACATTTAGTGTCGGCCGCTGCATAAAACCTGTGGGCTTTGGAGCCATAAAGCATGCACAATTACACAGTTTTTCAGATGCTAGTGAAACTGGATATGGAATTGTTGTGTACATTCGGATGATAATCATGAAAACACCATTCATGTTGCTTTTCTTATGGGAAAGGCCAGAGTAACACCACTGAAAGTCATCACCATTCCCAGGCTGGAACTTTCAGCTGCTGTGTTAGCGGTGAAGGTGGATGCTATGGTCAAAGCAGAACTGAATATACATCTGGAAAAATCGATGTTCTGGACTGATAGCACATCTGTGTTAAAATATATCAACAATGAAGACAGACGATTTCACACGTTTGTGGCAAATAGAATTGCAACTATTAGAAATTTGTCTGAACCTATTCAGTGGAATCATGTCAGCACAAAAGAAATTCAGCTGATTATGTATCTCGTGGACTGAAAGTTTCAGACTTTCTGAAAACCAGAAAGTGGCTTGATGGACCAGAATTCTTGTGGAAAGATGAAGAAAGGTGGCCTAAAGGGGTGATTGATGTAGAATTGGACGTCGGTGACAAAGAAGTTAAAAACTAAGTCCAATATTATTGAGAGACCAATTTCAAAACTTTGCATGGTGTATGGTATTTAAATTAACGAGTTAATGTCACATTTGCGTCACATATTGTCTCTTGTATTATTATTGTTTTGGAATTGGCATATTTATTTATTATGCCAATTAGGGCCGGTGTATTGGAGCCAATTATGTGTACTTTTGTTTTCGGTCACTAGATGGCGCTGTCAGCTCCAATATATAATCAAGAGGTGACAGGTAGCTGTCAGGTGTTGAACCCGGAAGGGCATAAAAGTTTTTGACCGCTATGGCGGAGTCATTGTTTCATTGTTGCCATGTACTATCAAATAAATGGATATGTTTCACCAACGTTTATCTGTCTGGACCAAGTGTGGAGTTTGGACCATTACAAGATCGGGGATTGATTTTACACGCGATCAACAGGTACAATGTTAGCCGCGAAGCGCGTCATAAAGCAGCAACGGGTCAACGCATAAGCCAGTGCAGGTTGAACTGGCGTCTACACTGCTCTTTTATAACAAAATTATGCTGTTCATACATTTTCACTGTAGAGATATATTTTATGCATTAAAATGTAGCCACTAGTGTCTACTTTATGGAATTATTACCATCATTGCAACAGGTTTTAATGTTTTCTGTTAAACTCATCTGGAGTACAACCTTGTCACACTTTCTCCTATTCTTTCAATGTATTTTCTTCTTGTGCTCTGTTTTATCTGTGTCTATGCATTCTGCATGTCTACTTTTCTGTTTGCCTTCTGGTTCTACTCGTTTTACTATCTTTTAAGATCTTCTACTATCTTTAATCAATTTTATAATTCATATATCAACATTCTGCTTCTTCTTATCCTTTTTGCTTTTAATCTGTTTTACTCCTTCAAATATTTCTGGTTTACTGTTTCCACTATTTTTTATACTTATTACTGTTTCACTATTCAATTGTTTCAACTATTCCTGGATTGCACTTATTTCCTGTTGTTTCAATTATGCTCTTTCTTAAACTCTGTTTCACTTTTTGACTTTTCAATAATTAAGGTTGCACACAAACTCCTGCTTCTTCTGCTGAATTCCTCTAAAATTTATATATTATATAATTTATATAATTTATACAGTATATTTACTATTAATTCACTATTATCTTATTAATATAGTATATTCACTTTCAATTGTTTCAACTATTTCTATGTTTCTATGCATTTTGCTTGTCTACTTTTCTGGATATTCCTTTGGTTCTACTGGTTTTACTGTCTGCAAAGGTCTTCTCAAACTTTTATCAATTTTATCATTCATATATCAAACTTTTCTGCTTCTTCTGACCTTATTGCTTTTGGTTTTGCTCTGTTTTACTTCTTCAAATATTTCTGGTTTTTCTGATTCCGCTAATTTAAGCTTTTTGATGTTTCACTGTTCAATTGTTTCAACTATTTCTGGGTTTGCACTATTTTTCTCATGTGCTAATTGTGCTCTTTCTTACGCTCTGTTTCACTTTTTGACTTTTTCAATAATTCATGTTGCACACAAACTTCTGCTTCTTCAGCTGAATTCTTCAACTCTTTTGCTAAATTTCACCAGTTGACAAAGGATTTCTACAAAGTATGACTAGCTTTCTTATGCTTTTCTTACTCTTTGTTCTCAAGTTTCTTATATTTCTCCATCAATCATTCTTCAAATATGCTTATTTGGCCCTTATGTTAAGTTTCACTTCTTCAAATATTTCTGGTGGTGTACTAATTTCAGCTTCAGCTAATTTCTGCAGTTTGCTACATTTCACTGTTCAACTGTTTCAACTATTTCAATTTCTTCTGCTTTCTTCTACTTCTTAAGCTTTTCTGTACTTTTTCTGGCATTTCTGCAGCAGTCATTCTGCAAATATGCATTCTCACGGCTTTTTCGCTAGGAACAGCTATTTTTTTAGTCAGTGAGAATGCATTCAATGCATTCTCACTTATAGTGTTTCTGTTTTTCTTTATCAGTGAGAATGCATTCATTGCATTCTCACTTATAGTGTTTCTGTTTTTCTTTATCAGTGAGAATGCATTTGCATGCATTCTCACTTATAGTGTTTCTGTTTTTCTTTATCAGTGAGAATGCATTCAATGCATTCTCACTTATAGTGATTCTGTTTTTCTTTATCTTTATTATCAGTGAGAATGCATTCAATGCATTCTCACTTATAGTGTTTCTGTTTTTCTTTATTATTATTATTATTATTATTATTATTATTATTATTATTATTATTATTATTATTATTATTCTGGCTTCCGTACGTTTTTCGTGGTTTAACTACTCTCACTATCTTTCACTAATTGTACTAATTTATATATCAAAACGTTCAGCTCCTTCAGGAGAATGGTGCTATGACTTTTGGTAAACTTCACTTTTGCACTTTTGAAATAATTGCCCTTTTGTGCAAATTTTTTGCCCCATTATTTCCTATGGTGGAACTCTGTAACTGATTTCAGTTACTTGAGTGGCCACTCTAGTAACTGCCGTTTTTGAACTTTTTCTGCTCTTTTAGAAACAAATTATGCTGTTCATACATATTCACTGTAGAGAATATTTTATGCTTTAAAATGTAGCCACGAGTGTCTACTTTATGGATTATTACTGTCATTGTTACAGGATTTACTGTTTTCTGTTAAACTCCTCTGGAGTACAACCTTGTCACACTTTCTCCTATTCTTTCAATGTATTTTCTTCTTGTGCTCTGTTTTATCTGTGTCTATGCATTCTGCTTGTCTACTTTCTGTTTTCCTTCTGTTCCACTGGTTTTACTATATTTGAAGATCTTCTAC
This sequence comes from Poecilia reticulata, assembly GCF_904066995.2. Lineage (NCBI taxonomy): Eukaryota > Metazoa > Chordata > Actinopteri > Cyprinodontiformes > Poeciliidae > Poecilia > Poecilia reticulata. The sequence continues at coordinate 300 of NW_027675182.1, read as the reverse complement.
AATTTTTAATCAATTTTATAATTCATATATCAAACATTTCTGCTTCTTCTGACCCTTTTGCTTAGTTTTTGCTCTTTTTACTCTTTCAAATATTCTGGTTTACTGTTTCCACTAATTTTTATACTTATTCTGTTTCACTATTCGATTGTTTCAACTATTTGTGGGATTGCACTTATTTCCTTTTGTTTCAATTATGCTCTTCTTAAACTCTGTTTCACTTTTTGACTTTTTCAAATAATTCAGGTTGCACACACTCCTGCTTCTTCTGCTGAATTCCTCTATAATTTATATATTATATAA
>NW_027675181.1:0-60063 GCF_904066995.2 Poecilia reticulata | reverse complement strand
AAGTTTTAGGACAAAACAGGAGTTAACTCGGCACATAATGATTCACACTGGTGAAAAGCCGTTTTCATGTGGGAGTTGTGGAAAACGTTTCAGTCAAAAACGGGAGTTAACTTGCCACATGATGATTCACACTGGTGAAAAGCCGTTTTCATGTGGGAGCTGTGGAAAACGTTTCAGTCAAAAACGGGAGTTAACTTGCCACATGATGATTCACACTGGTGAAAAGCCGTTTTCTTGTGGGAGTTGTGGAAAAAGTTTTTGTCAGCATAGTAGTTTAACTCAGCACATTATGATTCACGCAGGTGAAAAGCCGTATTCTTGTGGGAGCTGTGGAAAAAGTTTTAGGACAAAACAGGAGTTAACTCGGCACATAATGATTCACACTGGTGAAAAGCCTTATTCTTGTGGGAGCTGTGGAAAAGGTTTTCGTAACAAAGTTCATTTAACTCACCACATGAGGCGTCACACAGGTGAAAAGCCATAGAAGTATTTTCCATACATGTCCTATGTTGAAGTTCACTATTCAATGGATGTGGTTTAACACTAGAATGAAAGACTGCAGGGGTTTCATGTCTATAGATCTGAAAGTTGTTGTATTTGTTAAATGTGATCATTTGGATCTTCACATTTGTATTCTTGGAGATGTGCAACCACAACACATTTTCCTTCAGATATGCTTTGTTTTGTTTTCGTGGCATATTCCGTATCAAAAACAATACTCATCAACTGTATGTTATTAACATCCTGTTTATGTACAACGTGAAGAGCAGAGGGCTCAGCACACAGCCCTGAGGAGAGCCAGTACTGATGCTGATAAGCTGAAGTGGATTTGGAGCCCACTGACTTTTTCATGCACTCAAGGGCGTAGGAACGAGTCTGTCATTGGGGGGGGACTCACATCGGAAACCTGACAGATCAGTAAATAGTTTGAGCAGAAATGTCAAACAATTATGCCATCAACACGTCAGTAATGCGTTCCTCTAATCTGACCCTGGTTTCAGTAACAAGTATTCTAACACTTTACTGTTTACAATCCAATAATCAGATTAAGGTTATGCATAGTATATGACCGTCATTCCAGGATGAACACTCACTTTAGCATTTGCCTCACAACTAGCAAGCTACATACTCTGGTAGCAAGACAGGCTAACAGATTCTGATATATGTTATTGTCAAAAGACATTTGATTATTGGTCAAAATGCATTGATATAAATGGACTGGTAATTGAATTGGTTCAATGTAGAAAACGGCTCATAAAGTAGGACTCGGCAGTTTTAAACTCAATACAGCAGTTGACCAACAAATTAAATCTAAAAAACAAGTTTGTTCTTCTGACAACTCTCTACATCAGTGCAACAGTTTGATCTACAAATAAATAAAAAATATACTTTTCACGTCTAACAAACACCTTATCTCCTCACTGTTAACTCAGTCTCACTTCCAGCTCTGCATTCAGTAACTTACCACACATGAGCCATAAAAACACTGAAGCAAAAACCTAAATGTTTTTCTCCTGTCATTTTCAGCCGCAAACATTTAACTAAAATATCTACAGATATGTGTTTCTGTCTCTGCCTCCCTCTGACTCTCTGCAGCCTGATGTTCCTGCATGGATTACAACAGACAACAGTAATTTACCAGAATGTGAACTAAATATAAAAGTATGTTTTATCATACAGAAGAGAATTTAAACAACTTCATTTCAGATGTATACTTATTAAACATCGCAACTCTATAGCAAAAATGTTCACTAATCATTTTTAAACCTCTCCAGCAAGTAAGGTTAAGAGAGGTAATGTCTCTAACCATTACCCTATAGTGTGAAGTATAAAAAAATATTGAAATATGAAAGAAATTAACCTGACATCAGTCTCCACCCATTCTCCTTGTGGTTCTATTATAATTAATGTAATTTTATATCTTCACAATCTGAAACTGCACCTGGGTCTCCTATGTCTTCCCTGACCTGCTCCTCTCATAATAAAATAGTTTAGTTTATAAAAAATTAAAAACAGTTCATACGTATGTAACCCAGGTGAAATAGCCTCTACATAAAATAATAGTAAATTAGATAAATAGGAAGTAAATAAATAGGGAATTAATCGATCTTAAACTGTAAAAAAATATATAAAAAGAGTAACAATTAGAGACATAATTGCTGTATTTGATTTTTGATATTTTAATTGATTAGAGAAGCTGTATAAACCAGTTTTGCTTTGTCAGCGAACTCTCTTATTCTGAAGGGTCACGGTTATGTATAACCCATGTGACTAGTTTCAGCCAATCGGGTTGCTGCGTTCTCTGACGTGAGGGAGAGGAGAGGCAGAGAGCGTAAAGCAAACAGAGCGCAGAAGAAAACTGGATTGTGCTGAAAAGAAAAAAGACATAAGAGAAATTGACCACTCGTAGCTGACTTGCTGTCTAAGACGAGTTTTTTTGTTTTTTTTGAGAAGGAGCTTTTCGCATTATTTTTTTTTCTTCTCACCTTGACTGCGCTCGGGATAATTTTGTGTGTTGTGGATTTGGACTTTGTGAGTTGAAAGTGTATTTTGTTTCTTCCGTTTTTTTTGTTTTTGTTTTTTTTTGGTAATGTATTTGTCAAACATTTATTTAATTTAAATTGAAAGCTGAAGCGGAAGCTGATCAGCGGAGGCGTTGGCTGTTGCTCTTGGTGCTAACAGCAAGCCAACTGAAAGTCAGCAGGAGTAACAGCTGATCCGCTGAAGCTAACAGCCGCTCTTGTCAACAGAAATTCAACGGCTTATCAACAGAGGAGCTAACTGTTGCTAACTGTCGCTCTTTGTTGGCAACAGGCCTTTTTTATTTATTTATTTATTTATTTTTCTTACGTTCGGCTGGGATTTGGACTAAGGAATCTCGGATCATCACTGAAATGGATCTTCCTAAGGAGAACGAGATGGCGAGCCAACCTGGAGCTTAATGACCATCCAGTAGGAGCTACGCCCTCTGCTGGACATTGCAAACCCCGCAACTTGGTATGACCTGCCTATGTTGTCGTGCGCGTTAGCAGTGGGTCACTGAAACAGAATTAACTTGGATCATCGGAGGAAACGAGACATCGATCTGAAGCACAGTTTGACCTGTCTTTGCTGAATTGTTCTGCTGTGTTTTGTTGTTTTGCTGTTATTGTTTTTTTCTTTCCTAACTTCTTAAGGGAAACACCAAAGAACTAAAATAGATTAAACAGATTAAAACAAACTGTAGATTAAAATAGATAAATAGTATTAAATAGAACTTAAATAGAACTATAACCTAGGTAAAATAAATAGTATCCTTAATTTAGATTTATAAAATATTCTGAAAGAAACTGGAAACTATTTTGGAATTTGTGTCATTGTGTGTTAATTGTGTAACATTGTTGTTGTTTTTTCTTTTATTGTTCTTTCAACAAATAATAAGCCGGCTGTTTTACCTACATTTTCTTTGGTCTGTGGTTATTAATTCAAAATGCACTTCTCACTACTCCAGTAGCCGAACCTAGCTCTGGTCTTATTACGAGTTGATTAACTGTAAACACTAGTGAGTGTTACACGTATTTCAATAAACTAAATGAAGACCTCACCAGAGCTTCATCACCTTTCTTCAACATTATTCTAGCACTGCTGTTCTCCTAAATATCTATACAATATAATATAAATACATGTTAAGTGGTCAGTATGATCAGGTGTTGCTCACTTTAAATAAAGGCTCATTTTGCTGCTGTTTCAGTCTCATTCTAAATCATTGTGACTAGACTAGCTAACTTTTAAACAAATTTAGCAGTAAAATTTCGAACATCTGACTAGAATTAAAACGGCTTAACTAAAAATATTTAGTTGTATATATAAAAGTAAACTGACAACAAGATGTTATAACCGAGCGATATTCATGGCAACATTCCTGTCAGACAGTCTACCTCACATATGTCAAAGTCAAGGCCCGCGGGCCACATCCGGCCCGCAAATCAATTATCTATGGCCCCCTGAATGATATTTAATTACTATGAGAACCGGCCCGCAAGCCAGAGCCGCCCGCTCGTGTTTTGCCTGCAAACACTACATTTCCCATAATGCAACGGTAGCCCGCGAAGTGACTACAGCGCGCCCAAACGGCTTCATTATTCATCAGCTCAGAGCCTCACCCCGAACATTGATGAACTTGTACAAAAGATGAGACACCTCCAAGTATCAGGCTCAGCCTCAGACAAGTGAGCATCACAGAGCAGTAACGTATTTTCAGTTTATAAGTTTCAGTTAAATTTTTACATTTGTTTCTACAAGACGTGATTTTTCTTTGAATGAAGTATTGTTTTGTCTTTGTGCCATATATTTTTGTATTTTATTTTATTGTATTTATTTTTCAGTTGAATGGATTCAGGTAAAATTGCAGATAAGAGCCATGAGAAAGAATACAACTGATTTGATTTATTTTTTTACTTTACTATTTGAAAGCAGTGATCGGTAGGATCATAGAGCAGCACAGTAATGCATTTTCAGTTTATAATGCATGCACTTTGATTTATGCATTTATCTTGATATTAAGAAACATATTTTGTTTTTAAAAACAATTAAATTTGTTGCTGTTTGCCTCTTGAAAAATGTTTTCCCTTGAAGTTACTGACAGAGCCATAACAAAATATTGCTTTATTCATTTAATCGTTAAATAATATACACTCTGTTAGGTCTTGGTTCAATAGGCTATGTGCAATCATTTCAATATGTTTTAATAAACATTAAACCAGTCCGGCCCTCGGCTTGTAGCAAATTTGTTTTTTGGCCCTCTGTGTATTTGACTTTGACATCCCTGGTCTACCTCATTCAAACGGAGTTTCTCTGACTCCGTCTGCTGATGCCTTTACTCTGAAGTCGTTCAGAGCGGGGAGGGGGAGGAAGCGCTCTGCTGAATGCGCTGTTGTGCGCCTTCAAAATAAAATTCTTCGCAACTGCGGTGAAATTATTGGGGGGGACGAATGTGGCTGTCTCTAATATTGGGGGGCTCTACGCCTATGCATGCACTAACAGAGTTTGACCGGACATGGACTCCCTTCCAGAACATTCTCACAAGACTGGATTTGAGGGACTGATTTATATTATTCTATCCTGTATAGAGAAAGAGTGGGTGGGTGGATGTTGTTGACCTTAACACACTACTACTAAAAAACTAAAAAATACAATGTGCCGTTATGCACTAATTGTGCATTCTCAGATACATCTACATACAAAAAAAATCTCTAAGATTTCTTTTCAAAACAAGATGAGATTGTAACTGATGCTATTTGTTTCAGATTATATTAACCAGTTTAACTCTACCCAAGTAAAGGTTTTGTGAATAAATAAATAAACATGTTTATGGAAAATGTACGAAAGCATGGTGGATTATTATTGTCTTCAATAATTTGGTGTCTTTTATCTTAGTTGTATTTTTCTCTTTTCTGCTGCAGCTGTCTTCTATTATGACTATAAAAAGATGTTACGTTTTTAGGCTGTGACTCAGTTGTATATTACATTTACTCAAGTTACATTTAGTTTAAAAAAAGATAGAGAACCTTTTACTTCAGTAATATGAATATTGCTACCCTAAATATTTCTGGCTACTACACACTTTGAGTTACTTCACTAAATGAAGAATAAACATGTTTTTACCAATTGTAATATGTTCTTTACTTCATGTTAGTCTTAAACATCTGACTAAATAAATCTTCCATATTTTAATTGAAAGTAGTTCTTGAAATGTCCTGTGAGATGATATACTTACCAATGTACCCATAACAAGTGGAAATTTCAATATCCACCAAGTTATTTTTGCAATTTACCGCCTATTAAACGAGTGCCCCCGGATTAATTACATCAGATATCGTTCCCCCCACATTAAAACAGGGGGAACAGTATCTGATGGGAGATTTATGACCATCAGATGCCGTTTCCCCACTGTAAAGCAGGAGGAACAATATCTGATGGGAGATTTATGGCCATCAGATACCGTTCCCCCACTGTAAAACAAGGTGAACTGTATCTTATTGGTGAAATATGGCCATCAGATACCGTTACCCCCTTTACCACAGGGGAAACGGTATATGATGGTTAATATTGAGCATTAAAATGCATTGCCCTGTTTTTAATTCATATAGCATTTTTTAGATAAAAATATCCATCTATTTATCTATCTAAAGATAGTATATATATACATATACACTGCTCAAAAAAATAAAGGGAACACTTTAACATTTAAGTGAACACTGAACTGTTCCCTTTATTTTTTGAGCAGTATATATATATATATATATATATATATATATATATATATATTTTTTTTTTTAATAGATTTTAACCTACGGGGAACGGTATTTGATGGATGGGTGAAATATGGCCATCAGATACCGTTCCCCCACTGTAAAACAAGGGGAACGGTATCTGATGGGTGATTTTAACATACGGGGAACGGTATTTGATGGGTGAAATATGGCCATCAGATAGGGTACCCCACTGTAAAACAAGGGGAACGGTATCTGATGGGTGATTTTAACATATGGGGAACGGTATCTGATGTGTGAAATATGGCCATCAGATAGGGTTCCCCCACTGTAAAACAAGGGGAACGGTATCTGATGGGTAATTTTAACATAGGGGGAACGGTATCTGATGGGTGAAATATGGCCATCAGATACCGTTCCCCCACTGTAAAACAAGGGGAACGGTATCTGATGGGTAATTTTAACATAGGGGGAACGGTATCTGATGGGTGAAATATGGCCATCAAATAGGGTTCCCCTACTGTAAAACAAGGAGAACGGTATGTATTCATGGGTAATATCGAGCATTAAAATACATTGCCCTGTTTTTATTTCATAAATATATATATGTATATATAACTAAACACACACACATATATATATATATATAATATATATATATATATATATATATATATATATATATATATATATATATATATAATTATAATATCTATGTGACATTTATGTATTTATCATAACTATTATTTATTATTATTATTACTAGTATTATTATTGTTGTTATTGTTATTCTTGTTATTATTATTATTAGTTTCCCACTAAAACGTGAAGAAAGTGACAACTTTGCCGAAACATGTTGTTTGAGCTTTCACGGTGGCCGTAGTTCCCTATGCGCGTGCTTTCTCAGTGCTCACCACGAGCACGCGCGTATTTTGCCGCGTGAGCTTGGCGTAGCTGAGCGGTAAGGAGACGCAGGGGGAACCGTATCTGATGGGGAAACGCGGATTTACGTAACACCTGTTACGCCATCAGAGCAACACTGCAGAAACGCACAGTCCCTATTTTGTGTATATTTTATTCAAATTTTGTGGTTTATCCATAGGACCTGTTTTGTCCCTATTCTCAAAAATCACTCATTTTTAATTTTCTGCTGTGCATATTGAAGACTGTTGATAAAATGTATGACTGTTAACTCATTTAAAGAGTCAAACTCCAGTCTTCAAGGGTCGTTGTTTTGCAACTTTTGGATTTGATTGTGGCTCAACACACCTTAATGAAAAGTTTTATGAATGACTAAAAAATAATTACATTTAATATACATTACATACATACATACATTGATCTTTATTTTAGAAATTATGGTTGTCGTCAATAATTTAGTGGGGGTTTTTTTGTTTTAGTTGTATTTTTCTCTTTTCTGCTGCAACTGTCTTCTATTATTACTATGAAAAGATTTAACGTTTTCCAAAATGAATTGTCACTGTATGAGAACTCTTTACATGTAATGATCGAAGGATCCACAAGGTGGCGGTAAAGCACTAACATGAAAACCGACCATCATAATCCTGGAAAGAAGAAGACAAAGAGCTCACGTGGTCTGTTGTGCTGAATGTTTGAGTGTTTCTCTGAAAACTATCTTCGGTCCAGTTTTAACGAGTTTATCAAAAAGCTCCTGTTAACTGCTGCTGAAGCAACATTCAGAGTTTAAATAAATAATCGTCAAGTCAGATGGATGATCAGCGCAGACTGCTGGATTTCTCCCGGACCCCCCAGATAATCTTACACCGAATAGGTAGGAAACACCAGCGTTTGGACGAAGGTTAATGTCTGCACCTTTCTGTATGAGGATCATTTTAGTAAATGTTCTTTTCCCGTATAAATATTTTGTTAACATGTTAGAACGCAGACATGAATATTACGCTGTGCCAATGGCTTATTTATGTAGAGCAGTGTTTCTCAACCTTTTTTGGGCCAGCGCCCCCCTAGCCTTTATCCAGGTCCCTCATCGCCCCCCACCAAAGAATTTGCAGGCCACTTTGCACTGGCCATTATTTTATCATTAATATTACTATCACTATTGCACATGTTTTGATTTTTATGCTTGTTTCTGTATTTATCATCAAAAATAATTTCCCAGAGAACAAAAAAGCCATGGGAATAGAAATTATTTTCACAAGTGTCTACGAAAAATGCAATAAATGAACATTCAACTTAAAATTTGTAGGCCTAACAGCAGTAAATCAGAGTGGAAAAAATATTCTTATTTTGTGCCATTTTCTAGTTGTTAAATGTTGCACAAATGACCTGATAAAAGATGAACAACATGCCAGTTTAAACTTTGAACTATTTGCAAAACGACTGAGCTCTGCAACATTAAAACATGGATAGAACTGTAACTACATTAATCATAACTCTTCTTCTCTTCAGTATTTCTGTCAGTTTCTGGTGGTGCAGCTCTGTGCTGCCTTCAGGAGAATGGGACATCAGAGTATCATCCATAAAACTTCACCCACATGGCATTTATTGTGCAAACCAGAGCTTTCAGTGGAAAAACACAAGTTCCAGGTCCTTTTAATGCCATACAAATATGACACAGAAACATGGATTATATCTTTATGTAGACATGTCTATTGATTATAGATTAATAGTTTTACTGGACAGAAATTACAAAGAACAAATCTTGTTCTTAATCAAATCCTAATGAGTCAAATTCAAAGTGTCATGGAGTCATCAGCCTCATGACATTAACACTGACATGAAAAATAATATTGAAGAAATAAATATATCAAATCTAATTAAAAACATAAATAAGTGATCAGTTCTTTACTGTTATGGTCTGTAAGATATATTTATTCTCAGTATTAGATGTGGTCTCAACAAACCCATAACATTTCAACAATATTATTTTACCTTTTATCTGGAAATAGTGTCTGTTTATTTTTGCCATACAGTCCTCTGTATTAATTATTGCACGAAAGGTCTTGCCATACCAGTTTATTCCTCTGTATTTACTTTAGTTTCTTAGTTTATTCTTGCATTTTGTTCTTCATTCATTTCCATTTAGTTTCATTTGATTATTATTATCCTCTCTTGGTTTATTGCTATGTCCACTTTAGTTTCTTTCCTCTTGCTAGATCCATTATAAGACGAATAATATTCACTCATCACCTGCTGCGCCTCCTAATCGTCATGTGTTTCACATCATGTGTTGATTTTTCACTGTTCAGCGTCGGATTCTCTGTTTTTATGCCATATTTCACATCTAGTTCGTCGCTCCGTTTATGTCCTGCTTCTCCTGTTTCAGAGTTTTGCGCAATGTGCGCGTCTTTTTTTTAAGCCCCTAAGGTGCAGGGCGGTCGGGAAGCGTATCGATGAGGAAAAGGCAGACTGACATAAACCTTTTAAAACAACGGAAACAATTTCTGCATTCTGATTATTGAAATTTAAAAGTGCTGTGTTGTTCTATCACCCCGTTTCATACCGGACCACTTACAGCTCCGGTGTTAACGCTATAAAATGAACGCTCTCTATCGTGGTATCACCCCTGGAGGGATTCCTTTATTTCTTTATTTAAATGGGTTCATTTTTCAGAGGGATACACAGTGAGGGTATCGTGATTTTAGCTACCAGTGGCTGGAGAACGCAGCTGCGCCAAGAAGCTAACAAAAGCTAACAAACACCGAATAGAAGAATTCAGAGTAATACAAATAACATCTTGACATAATGCAGTTTTCTGTCAAATATCAAGAATAATCCCTTCTACAATTAATTTTGCAATAAAATATGATTTTAAAATCCGTTCATTTGAGAATTCTCCAAATGTCAGCTGGATGTGACGACTGATCTGTCTCTCTGTCTACGCTTTTGAAATTTAAAGTGTTTTTTTATTTTTATTTCTGTTTTAAAGAATGAAAGATTTCTCCTGCTTACTTCAATAAAATTAACAATAACTCTTTTTCTCTGTTTTCTTCTCCAGGTTCCCTGCAGTTTAACCAAGAGAGAAGATCGACTCTGGACCAGGAGGAGTTGGAACCTCTGCAGGGAAAACAAGACCAGGAAGAGAAAGAAGTTTACTGCAGTCAGGGAGAAGAACAGATTGAATTAAAACAGGAAACTGATACCTGCATGTTGGTTCCTGTTGATGAGCAAACACACCAAACTGAATCAGAACCCAACAGGAACCAAGTCCTCTTAAAGGAAGCTGCTGGAGCCGAGAAGCAAAATCAGGAAAGAAGAAAACTTTTCTCATGTGCCATCTGTAAAAAGCGTATCTCTTTAAAATCTGTTTTTGATGCTCACATGAGAACTCATACAGTTCAAAACCTGTTTTCATGTGTGAAGTGTGGAAAAAGTTTTAGTCAAAAAAAGTATTTAACTCAGCACATGATGATTCACACTGGTGAAAAACCGTTTTCATGTGGGAGCTGTGGAAAAAGTTTCAGTCAAAAACGGGATTTAACTCGACACATGATGATTCACACTGGTGAAAAGCCGTTTTCATGTGGGAGTTGTGGAAAAGGTTTTAGTCAAAAACGGGGTTTAACTTACCACATGATGATTCACACTGGTGAAAAGCCGTTTTCATGTGGGAGTTGTGGAAAAGGTTTTAGTCAAAAACGGGATTTAACTCAGCACATGATGATTCACACTGGTGAAAAACCGTTTTCATGTGGGAGCTGTGGAAAAAGTTTCAGTCAAAAACGGGTTTTAACTCAGCACATGATGATTCACACTGGTGAAAAGCCGTTTTCATGTGGGAGCTGTGGAAAAAGTTTCAGTCAAAAACGGGATTTAACTCGACACATGATGATTCACACTGGTGAAAAGCCGTTTTCATGTGGGAGTTGTGGAAAAGGTTTTAGTCAAAAACAGAAGTTAACTCGACACATGATGATTCACACTGGTGAAAAGCCGTTTTCATGTGGGAGTTGTGGAAAAGGTTTTAGTCAAAAACAGAAGTTAACTCGACACATGATGATTCACACTGGTGAAAAGCCGTTTTCATGTGGGAGCTGTGGAAAAAGTTTCAGTCAAAAACGGGTTTTAACTCAGCACATGATGATTCACACTGGTGAAAAGCCGTTTTCATGTGGGAGCTGTGGAAGAAGTTTCAGTCAAAAACGGGTTTTAACTCGGCACATGATGATTCACACTGGTGAAAAGCCGTTTTCATGTGGGAGCTGTGGAAAAAGTTTCAGTCAAAAACGGGTTTTAACTCGGCACATGATGATTCACACTGGTGAAAAGCCGTTTTCATGTGGGAGTTGTGGAAAAGGTTTTAGTCAAAAACAGAAGTTAACTCGACACATGATGATTCACACTGGTGAAAAGCCGTTTTCATGTGGGAGTTGTGGAAAAGGTTTTAGTCAAAAACAGAAGTTAACTCGACACATGATGATTCACACTGGTGAAAAGCCGTTTTCATGTGGGAGTTGTGGAAAAGGTTTTAGTCAAAAACAGAAGTTAACTCGACACATGATGATTCACACTGGTGAAAAGCCGTTTTCATGTGGGAGTTGTGGAAAAGGTTTTAGTCTAAAACAGGCTTTAACTCAGCACATGATGATTCACACTGGTGAAAAGCCGTTTTCTTGTGGGAGCTGTGGAAAAAGTTTTCGTCACAAAGTTGGTGTAACTCACCACATGAGGCGTCACACAGGTGAAAAGCCATAGCAGTATTTTCCATACATGTCCTATGTTGAGGTTCACTATTGAATGGTTTTGGTTTAACACTAGAATGAAAGACTGGAGGGGTTTCATGTCTATAAAACTTGAAAAGTTGAAAGTGTGATCATTTGTATCTTCACATTTGGATTCTTGGAGATGTGCAACCACGACACATTTTCCTTCAGAGATGCTTTGTTTTGTTTTCCTGGCATATTCTGTATCAAAAACAATACTGATCAACTGTATGTTATTAACATCCTGTTTATGTACAATGTGAAGAGCAGAGGGCTCAGCACACAGCCCTGAGGAGAGCCAGAACTGATGCTGATAGCTGAAGTGGCTTTGGAGCCCACTGACTATTTCATGCACTAACAGAGTTTGACCGGACATGGACTCCCTTCCAGAACATTCTCACAAGACTGGACTTGATTAGTATTATTCTATCCTGTATAGAGAAAGAGTGGGTGGGTGGATGTTGTTGATCTTAACACACTTAGAATAAAAAATACAATGTGCTGTTATGCACTAATTGTGCATTCTCAGATACATCTACATACAAAAAATTATCTGATAAGGTTTCTCTTCAAAACAAGATGAGATTGTAACTGATGCTGTTATTTGTTTCAGATTATATTAACCAGTTTAACTCTACCCAAGTAAAGGTTTTGTGAATAAATAAACATGTTTATGGAAAATGTAAGAAAGCATGGTGGATTATTATTGTCTTCAATAATTTGGTGTCTTTTGTCTTAGTTGTATTTTTCTCTTTTCTGCTGCAGCTGTCTTCTATTATGACTATAAAAAGATGTTACGTTTTTAGGCTGTGACTCAGTTGTATATTACATTTACTCAAGTTACATTTAGTTGAAAAAGAGATGGAGAACCTTTTACTTGAGTAATATTATGAATACTGCTACTCTTAAATATTTCTGGCTACTTACTACACTCTTTGAGTTACTTCACTAAATGAAGAATAAATATGTTTTTACCAAAATGACAGACACACAGTTTATGTTAAAATGATACTTTTTGTCTGTACACAAACTTTGTCGTACTAATTTTCTGTGCCTGTTGTACTATTTGGAGATCAAGCCCTGACTAAATATTTTTATTCTTAAATTAATAATTTATTGGACAGCCTGTGTTTAATACATAACTGAAGTCACTCCATGGAAAAAGTCCCCAGAAGACATTTTAATATAAAATGACCAAAATTACGGGGAAACAAATATCTGTAAGATTGCACCAACATCAGATCTCTGACGTAGCACTGAATTATTAGCTGCTGTTCAGAAAACCATCTGCATCATCAGCCGTCTGATGTACAGCAATATTTCCTTTCAGTGCTTACACTCTGCACAACATGCAACTGTTTCAGACGGACATAAATATAAACAGTGTTTTGCAAATGTAAACAAATGCTTCTTTAAATTAAAAAAAGCAATGCAATGTGTACAAATATGAGCTAATGTTCTTTGTTGTTCTATGAAAGCTGCTTTGGAAAACTCATTATTATCTCTCAGGGTCAGAAATATTCATATTTACTCTGCATAATCAGTGCCAGCAAAATATAAACATTTACGCAGAAATCCAGTCAGAGAAAGTCTAATTACAGTTCTACAAACATGCAAAGCAATTTGTCCCTCAAATTTTAATTTTATGCAATTTAAAATATTACCACCACTCTATTAAAGACCTGTTTTGAGAGAAACACTTTAGAAACAAACCTTATTAGCAGGATCTTAAGCATGTAAACAAGAGGCAGTTGATGAAAAGAAACCCAAACAATCTCAGTTTTACCTTTTCTCCGCCTGCCTTTGCCTCTTCCTGGTGAAAAGTGCTTGACGAGAATCAAATATCAGCAGAAATTCACTGATTCAATCTGGTAAAGTGATAACATACTGAGAGTTTTATTCATTTATTTATTTATTTGTGCGTCTGATCTTTTAAAAAGACATTATTCTTTGAAACCCAGTGTAACTATAAATCCTGATAATAACAAATGAGTAAAATAGGGTGAAGTAAAAGTTCACCACCACCTGCAGCTGCGGTCACAGTTGAGTTATTACATCACTGGAGCTTATCGGCCATCGGTATTAACCTCCATGTGACTCAACATACAGATCTTAGGGATCATTTGAATCAGAAAGCTTCATGATGCACCACCATCTGCTGCTCCCATCTCAGTGCTGGGCAAACAGAAATCCAGTCCTTGAGGTCCAGTGGCTTTTTTTGGATGTGTTTCTGCTTGAACACCTGATTTATATGGCTTACAGTCTATAACTTGTTAAAAAAACAACATGTGGATCTATAACTCTCAGTTATACAGAAGAAAAAACTGTAAAAAGCGCTGACAAAGGTTTATTCAGTTTGTGAACATCAATAAAATCCAAGTAAACATTATGTTGAGCTTTAATATTCAAGTGACAATTTGTAATTAATGATTGTGCAATAGTTTCAATCAAGTGATGCAGCATTTAACAACATCTGTATTTTTTATTTTCTTGAGATCTGTTAAAAAGGTCTTTGTATGTCTGGCTGGAGTCTCTTTCTCTTCTTCCTTCACTCAGACTCAGTCGTTGGAGGTTGATAACTGGATCTGCGTGAAACTCGATCCAGTCGCTCCACAGCCACGCTCTCCAACACCCGCCTCATCAGAGGATGCTCCTCCAGGACTTCGTTGAAGTCGTCCACGCTCAGCGAATAAAGACGACAGTAGGTGTCGGCCCTCACGCTGGCCGTCCGTCGGCCCTGAGTTAGTAGGCAGATCTCTGAGCCAAGAAAAACAATCGGTTTAGTCATAAAGTTAGAAGAAAAACGCAAAATCTTTCTAAATATTTTTGGTCTAGTTTCTAGTCCAAATATTTTAGTGCACTTAAAGTAACTTTTCAACAAGATATTGGAGCTAGTTTTAAGTCCAGAATTGCTTAATATTGACTTAAAATTGTACTAGTTTCACAGGCTGATTATTTTACTTATAGTGTTGGATAAATGTCTTGTAATAAGTGAAATAATATGCCAGTGGAACTGGTACATGTTACTTATATTAAGAAATAATTGACTTAAAACAAGCTCCTATATCTTACAGAAATGCTATTTATAAATTAGTTTTGTCTTATTTCAATTAAAATTTTCTTGTTTCCTAAAGAAAAATTCATGGCAAGATTTTGGGTTTTTTCACAGTGCAAAAAAAAGAAAAACTACCCTGCAAAATGTATTTACAGTATAATCATAATCAAGCAACTTGCACATTATCTTCATTGCTTTTACAGAGTGAAATATTTCATAATTTTTAGTTTTTTCTTCAAAATGACATTAAGCCAATGATGAAAAATTACATTTACCATTAGAAATTCAGAAGAAATAGTAAATATTAGGTGGAAATGTAGTGCAGTTACAGCCAAGAGTTCTGTGGGAGATTTTATAGAAGAAGGGCAGCAATAATCTGAATAATGAAGACTCTCGTAGAGATGATAAGTAGCCGAATAGAGTTTTAATACTCTGCTGTATTTACCTCCAAAGTAGGCTCCATCACTGAGCACTAACTCCTTACTGTCACGCGGGATAATCGTGACGGTGCCATGCTGGATGAAATACATTCTCCGACCCAGCGTTCCCTCTCGTATTACATAGTCTCCCGGCTGGAAAACATAAAGCGCAGCTTGGTCAGGATCACGGTGACAAAGTGAGGGTCGGTGTTGGCAAAGAGCGGCATGTTGGCGACAAGTCCACGGCAGTTATAGCTGACAATCTCCTGCATGACAGAGACAAAATGGACAGAAGTAAACTAAGTGGAAAACACATTTCGGTGATTCTTGAGAATAGGGACAAAATGGGTTTTAATTTTCCAATATTTTTTTGTTTTTTATTTCTCAACCATAAGTATGCAAATATGACAAATAATGTTTTGTAAATGTAAAGATGCTAAGGTATAGGCTCCCATTTGCAACATTTTTTTTAAATTACACTTTTAATCGACCTGACCTAGAACGTTGTCATCACCATCTGACAAAAATAAATATAAAATAATTTTTAATGACCCTATTAGTGATATTTTTACTCATTTTAACGACAAATGCTTCTCAAGAAACAAAATAAATATGATTTAAAACCAAAAACAACAAAAAGTCCATCTGACGGAGTTGACACTGCATGACGGAGTTGACACAGAACTGAAGGTGGTGACAAACTAGTGAGTAAAATGAAAAACTTGGTACATGTGAAGTAATGCAATTTATGTAAAATATATTAAAATGAATTAATTGCACATTTAAGTGAGATTTGACAACAATTTCACTGAAAGAGTCACAAAAAATCTGATGGAGTTGACATCTGACAGAGTTGACGAAATGCCAAACTACCTCATTTTATATGATGTTATTCTGAAGGAGGCCATATTGTAGCTCATCAGGTCCATGAAATCTTTACATTTTACCAAAATTAAGCTTTTATTTCACAAAATTTCATCAAAGTTTTGTAAATTGTCAGTTATGGTGTTGACACTTCATGGTTGTGACAAACAATTTAGGAATAAAAAGAAGAAAAAACTAAAGAATAACATAAACTAACCAGAGCTAACTAGCCCTCTTAGCAAAGGAAGAGAAAGGAAGTGGCCATGGGGTCCTCAGAAGTTCTGGTGCCCCCCAATAATGCCTGATTTTATTTTATTTTTTACATTCTTTTAATTTCTGACGGTGTTGACAAAAACTAGGGACAAATTTCAATGGAGTTGGAAAATATATAAAAATGATTTTTAATTCAATTTATTGATACTTTTATAATTATTTATATGACTACTTATTTACTGCTTAATTGTCATAATATATAATTTTTGTATTTTTTAAATTGTTTTAAGCTATTATAATGTATTGAGTTCTTCTCCGGGACAAGGGATTTTCCAGGCATCATCCACCGACTACAGTGTTTAAAATAAAAAAAATATTCAGCAAACACCAGGAAAATATACATTGTTGTGCTCACATGACCCGGGTAAGTTTAGTCAGATATTTGAAAAAAATATATTTTTTGTATATTTTATTCAAATGTTGTGCTTTATCCATAGGACCTGTTTGATCCCTATTCTCAAGAATCACTGATTTTTAATTTTCTGCTGTGCATATTGAAGACTGTTGATAAAATGTATGACTATTAACTCATTTAAAGAGTCAAACTCCAGTCTTCAAGGGTCGTTGTTTTGCAACTTTTAGATTTCATTCTGGCTCAACACACCTTAATGAAAAGTTTTATGAATGACTAAAAAAATAATTACATTTAATATACATTACATTTATTATACATACATACATACATACATACATACATACATACATACATACATACATACATACATACATACATACATACATACATACATACATACATACATACATACATACATACATACATACATACATACATACATACATTGATCTTTATTTTAGAAATTATGGTTGTCGTCAATAATTTAGTGGTTTTTTTTGTTTTAGTTGTATTTTTCTCTTTTCTGCTGCAACTGTCTTCTATTATTACTATGAAAAGATTTAACGTTTTCCAAAATGAATTGTCACTGTATGAGAACTCTTTACATGTAATGATCGAAGGATCCACAAGGTGGCGGTAAAGCAATAACATGAAAACCGACCATCATAAACCTGGAAAGAAGAAGACAAAGAGGACTGCACGTGGTCTGTGGTGTTGAATGTTTGAGTGTTTCTCTGAAAACTATCTTCTGTCCAGTTTTAACGAGTTTATCAAAAAGCTCCTGTTAACTGCTGCTGAAGCAACATTCAGAGTTTAAAGAAATAATCGTCAAGTCAGATGGATGATCAGCGCAGACTGCTGGATTTCTCCCGGACCCCCCAGATAATCTTACACCGAATAGGTAGGAAACACCAGCGTTTGGACGAAGGTTAATGTCTGCACTTTTCTGTATGAGGATCATTTTAGTAAATGTTCTTTTCCCGTATAAATATTTTCTTAACGTGTTAGAACGCAGACATGAATATTACGCTGTGCCAATGGTTTATTTATGTAGAGCAGTGTTTCTCAACCTTTTTTGGGCCAGCGCCCCCCTAGCCTTTATCCAGGTCCCTCATCGCCCCCCACCAAAGAATTTGTAGGCTACTTTGCACTGACCATTATTTTATCATTAATATTACTATCACTATTGTAGATGTTTTGATTTTTATGCTTGTTTCTGTATTTATCATCAAAAATAATTTCCCAGAGAACAAAAAAGCCATGGGAATAGAAATTATTTTCACAAGTGTCTACGAAAAATGCAATAAATGAACATTCAACTTAAAATATGTAGGCCTAACAGCAGTCAATCAGAGTGGAAAAATATTCTTATTTTGTGCCATTTTCTAGTTGTTAAATGTTGCACAAAATGACCAGATAAAAGATGAACAACATGCCAGTTTAAACTTTGAACTATTTGCAAATGACTGAGCTCTGCAACATTAAAACATGGATAGAACTGTAACTACATTAATCATAACTCTTCTTCTCTTCAGTATTTCTGTCAGTTTCTGGTGGTGCAGCTCTGTGCTGCCTTCAGGAGAATGGGACATCAGAGTATCATCCATAAAATTTCACCCACATGGCATTTATTGTGCAAACCAGAGCTTTCAGTGGAAAAACAAAAGTTCCAGGTCCTTTTAATGCCATACAAATATGAGACAGAAACATGGATTATATCTTTATGTAGACATGTCTATTGATTATAGATTAATAGTTTTACTGGACAGAAATTACAAAGAACAAATCTTGTTCTTAATCAAATCCTAATGAGTCAAATTCAAAGTGTCATGGAGTCATCAGCCTCATGACATTAACACTGACATGAAAAATAATATTAAAGAAATAAATATATCAAATCTAATTAAAAACATAAATAAGTGATCAGTTCTTTACTGTTATGGTCTGTAATATATATTTATTCTCAGTATTAGATGTGGTCTCAACAAACCCATAACATTTCAACAATATTATTTTACCTTTTATCTGGAAATAGTGTCTGTTTATTTTTGCCATACAGTCCTCTGTATTAATTATTGCACAAAAGGTCTTGCCATACCAGTTTATTCCTCTGTATTTACTTTAGTTTCTTAGTTTATTCTTGCATTTTGTTCTTCATTCATTTCCATTTAGTTTCATTTGATTATTATTATCCTCTCTTGGTTTATTGCTATGTCCACTTTAGTTTCTTTCCGCTTGCTAGATCCATTATAAGACGAATAATATAAGACGAATAATATTCACTCATCACCTGCTGCGCCTCCTAATCGTCATGTGTTTCACATCATGTGTTGATTTTTCACTGTTCAGCGTCGGATTCTCTGTTTTTATGCCATATTTCACATCTAGTTCGTCGCTCCGTTTATGTCCCGCTTCTCCTGTTTCAGAGTTTTGCGCAATGTGCGCGTCTTTTTTTTTAAGCCCCTAAGGTGCAGGGCGGTCAGGAAGCGTATCGATGAGGAAAAGGCAGACTGACATAAACCTTTTAAAACAACGGAAACAATTTCTGCATTCTGATTATTGAAATTTAAAAGTGCTGTGTTGTTCTATCACCCCCGTTTCATATCGGACCACTTACAGCTCCGGTGTTAACGCTATAAAATGAACGCTCTCTATCGTGGTATCACCCCTGGAGGGATTCCTTTATTTCTTTATTTAAATGGGTTCATTTTTCAGAGGGATACACAGTGAGGGTATCGTGATTTTAGCTACCAGTGGCTGGAGAACGCAGCTGCGCCAAGAAGCTAACAGAAGCTAACAAACACAGAATAGAAGAATTCAGAGTAATACAAAAAACATCTTGACATAATGCAGTTTACTGTCAAATATCAACAATAATCCCTTCTACAATTAATTTTGCAATAAAATATGATTTTAAAATCCGTTCATATGAGAATTCTCCAAATGTCAGCTGGATGTGACGACTGATCTGTCTCTCTGTCTACGCTTTTGAAATTTAAAGTGTTTTTTTTTTTTATTTCTGTTTTAAAGAATGAAAGATTTCTCCTGCTTACTTCAATAAAATTAACAATAACTCTTTTTCTCTGTTTTCTTCTCCAGTTTCCCTGCAGTTTAACCAAGAGAGAAGATCGACTCTGGACCAGGAGGAGTTGGAACCTCTGCAGGGAAAACAAGACCAGGAAGAAGAGAAAGAAGTTTACTGCAGTCAGGGAGAAGAACAGATTGAATTAAAACAGGAAACTGATACCTGCATGTTGGTTCCTGTTGATGAGCAAACACACCAAACTGAATCAGAACCAAACAGGAACCAAGTCCTCTTAAAGGAAGCTGCTGGAGCTGAGAAGCAAAATCAGGAAAGAAGAAAACTTTTCTCATGTGCCATCTGTAAAAAGCGTTTCGCTTTAAAATCTGTTTTTGATGATCACATGAGAACTCATACAGTTCAAAACCTGTTTTCATGTGTGAAGTGTGGAAAAAGTTTTAGTCAAAAAAAGCATTTAACTCAGCACATGATGATTCACACTGGTGAAAAACCGTTTTCATGTGGGAGCTGTGGAAAAAGTTTTTGTCAAAAACAGGCTTTAACTCAGCACATGATGATTCACACTGGTGAAAAACCGTTTTCATGTGGGAGCTGTGGAAAAGGTTTTTGTCAAAAACAGGCTTTAACTCAGCACATGATGATTCACACTGGTGAAAAGCCGTTTTCATGTGGGAGCTGTGGAAAAGGTTTTAGTCAAAAAAAGCATTTAACTCAGCACATGATGATTCACACTGGTGAAAAACCGTTTTCATGTGGGAGCTGTGGAAAAAGTTTCAGTCAAAAACAGGATTTAACTCGACACATGATGATTCACACTGGTGAAAAGCCGTTTTCATGTGGGAGCTGTGGAAAAAGTTTTAGTCAAAAAAGCATTTAACTCAGCACATGATGATTCACACTGGTGAAAAACCGTTTTCATGTGGGAGCTGTGGAAAAAGTTTCAGTCAAAAACAGGATTTAACTCGACACATGATGATTCACACTGGTGAAAAGCCGTTTTCATGTGGGAGCTGTGGAAAAAGTTTTAGTCAAAAAAAGCATTTAACTCAGCACATGATGATTCACACTGGTGAAAAACCGTTTTCATGTGGGAGCTGTGGAAAAAGGTTTAGTCAAAAACAGAAGTTAACTCGACACATGATGATTCACACTGGTGAAAAGCCATTTTCATGTGGGAGTTGTGGAAAAGGTTTTAGTCTAAAACAGGCTTTAACTCAGCACATGATGATTCACACTGGTGAAAAGCCGTTTTCATGTGGGAGCTGTGGAAAAAGTTTTAGTCAAAAAAAGCATTTAACTCAGCACATGATGATTCACACTGGTGAAAAACCGTTTTCATGTGGGAGCTGTGGAAAAAGTTTTTGTCAAAAACAGGGTTTAACTTACCACATGATGATTCACACTGGTGAAAAACCGTTTTCATGTGGGAGCTGTGGAAAAAGTTTTAGTCTAAAACAGGATTTAACTCAGCACGTGATGATTCACACTGGTGAAAAAACATTTTCATGTGGGAGCTGTGGAAAAAGGTTTAGTCAAAAACAGAAGTTAACTCGACACATGATGATTCACACTGGTGAAAAGCCATTTTCATGTGGGAGCTGTGGAAAAAGTTTTAGTCAAAAAAAGCATTTAACTCAGCACATGATGATTCACACTGGTGAAAAACCGTTTTCATGTGGGAGCTGTGGAAAAAGTTTTTGTCAAAAACAGGGTTTAACTTACCACATGATGATTCACACTGGTGAAAAACCGTTTTCATGTGGGAGCTGTGGAAAAAGTTTTAGTCTAAAACAGGATTTAACTCAGCACATGATGATTCACACTGGTGAAAAAACATTTTCTTGTGGAAACCGGAAAAAGTTTTAGTCAAAAACAGAAGTTAACTCGGCACATGATGATTCACACTGGTGAAAAGCCGTTTTCATGTAGGATCTGTGGAAAAAGTTTTAATCAAAAACCAACTTTAACTCAGCATATGAAGATTCACACTGGTGAAAAGCCTTATTCTTGTGGGAGCTGTGGAAAAAGTTTTTGTCACAAAGTTGGTGTAACTCACCACATGAGGCGTCACACAGGTGAAAAGCCATAGCAGTATTTTCCATACATGTCCTATGTTGAGGTTCACTATTGAATGGTTTTGGTTTAACACTAGAATGAAAGACTGGAGGGGTTTCATGTCTAAAACTTGAAAAGTTGAAAGTGTGATCATTTGTATCTTCACATTTGGATTCTTGGAGATGTGCAACCACGACACATTTTCCTTCAGAGATGCTTTGTTTTGTTTTCCTGGCATATTCTGTATCAAAAACAATACTGATCAACTGTATGTTATTAACATCCTGTTTATGTACAATGTGAAGAGCAGAGGGCTCAGCACACAGCCCTGAGGAGAGCCAGAACTGATGCTGATAGCTGAAGTGGCTTTGGAGCCCACTGACTATTTCATGCACTAACAGAGTTTGACCGGACATGGACTCCCTTCCAGAACATTCTCACAAGACTGGACTTGATTAGTATTATTCTATCCTGTATAGAGAAAGAGTGGGTGGGTGGATGTTGTTGATCTTAATACACTTAGAATAAAAAATACAATGTGCTGTTATGCACTAATTGTGCATTCTTAGATACATCTACATACAAAAAATTATCTGATAAGGTTTCTCTTCAAAACAAGATGAGATTGTAACTGATGCTGTTATTTGTTTCAGATTATATTAACCAGTTTAACTCTACCCAAGTAAAGGTTTTGTGAATAAATAAATAAACATGTTTATGGAAAATGTAAGAAAGCATGGTGGATTATTATTGTCTTCAATAATTTGGTGTCTTTTGTCATAGTTGTATTTTTCTCTTTTCTGCTGCAGCTGTCTTCTATTATGACTATAAAAAGATGTTACGTTTTTTGGCTGTGACTCAGTTGTATATTACATTTACTCAAGTTACATTTAGTTGAAAAAGAGATGGAGAACCTTTTACTTGAGTAATATTATGAATACTGCTACTCTTAAATATTTCTGGCTACTTACTACACTCTTTGAGTTACTTCACTAAATGAAGAATAAATATGTTTTTACCAAAATGACAGACACACAGTTTATGTTAAAATGAGACTTTTTGTCTGTACACAAACTTTGTCGTACTAATTTTCTGTGCCTGTTGTACTATTTGGAGATCAAGCCCTGACTAAATATTTATATTCTTAAATTAATAATTTATTGGACAGCCTGTGTTTAATACATATCCGAAGTCACTCCATGGAAAAAGTCCCCAGAAGACATTTTAATATAAAATGACCAAAATTACGGGGAAACAAATATCTGTAAGATTGCACCAACATCAGATCTCTGACGTAGCACTGAATTATTAGCTGCTGTTCAGAAAACCATCTGCATCATCAGCCGTCTGATGTACAGCAATATTTCCTTTCAGTGCTTACACTCTGCACAACATGCAACTGTTTCAGACGGACATAAATATAAACACAGTGTTTTGCAAATGTAAACAAATGCTTCTTTAAATTAAAAAAAGCAATGCAATGTGTACAAATATGAGCTAATGTTCTTTGTTGTTCTATGAAAGCTGCTTTGGAAAACTCATTATTATGTCTCAGGGTCAGAAATATTCATATTTACTCTGCATAATCAGTGCCAGCAAAATATAAACATTTTGGCAGAAATCCAGTCAGAGAAAGTCTAATTACAGTTCTACAAACATGCAAAGCAATTTGTCCCTCAAATTTTAATTTTATGCAATTTAAAATATTACCACCACTCTATTAAAGACCTGTTTTGAGAGAAACACTTTAGAAACAAACCTTATTAGCAGGATCTTAAGCATGTAAATAAGAGGCAGTTGATGAAAAGAAACCCAAACAATCTCAGTTTTACCTTTTCTCCGCCTGCCTTTGCCTCTTCCTGGTGAAAAGTTCTTGACGAGAATCAAATATCAGCCGAAATTAACTGATTCAATCTGGTAAAGTGATAACATACTGAGAGTTTTATTCATTTATTTATTTATTTGTGCGTCTGATCTTTTAAAAAGACATTATTCTTTGAAACCCAGTGTAACTATAAATCCTGATAATAACAAATGAGTAAAATAGGGTGATGTAAAAGTTCACCACCACCTGCAGCTGCGGTCACAGTTGAGTTATTACATCACTGGAGCTTATCGGCCATCGGTATTAACCTCCATGTGACTCAACATACAGATCTTAGGGATCATTTGAATCAGAAAGCTTCATGATGCACCACCATCTGCTGCTCCCATCTCAGTGCTGGTCAAACAGAAATCCAGTCCTTGAGGTCCAGTGGCTTTTTTTGGATGTGTTCCTGCTTGAACACCTGATTTATATGGCTTACATTCTATAACTTGTTAAAAAACAACATGTGGATCTATAACTCTCAGTTATACAGAAGAAAAAACTGTAAAAAGCGCTGACAAAGGTTTATTCAGTTTGTGAACATCAATAAAATCCAAGTAAACATTATGTTAACCTTTAATATTCAAGTGACAATTTGTAATTAATGATTGTGCAATAGTTTCAATCAAGTGATGCATCATTTAACAACATCTGTATTTTTTTATTTTCTTGAGATTTGTTAAAAAGGTCTATGTATGTCTGGCTGGAGTCTCTTTCTCTTCTTCCTTCACTCAGACTCAGTCGTTGGAGGTTGATAACTGGATCTGCGTGAAACTCGATCCAGTCGCTCCACAGCCACGCTCTCCAACACCCGCCTCATCAGAGGATGCTCCTCCAGGACTTTGTTGAAGTCGT
The DNA here is from genome assembly GCF_904066995.2 of Poecilia reticulata. Taxonomy (NCBI): domain Eukaryota; kingdom Metazoa; phylum Chordata; class Actinopteri; order Cyprinodontiformes; family Poeciliidae; genus Poecilia; species Poecilia reticulata. The sequence goes on along the minus strand of NW_027675181.1, from coordinate 35,345 downwards.
CCACGCTCAGCTAATAAAGGCGACAGTAGGTGTCGGCCCTCACGCTGGCCGTCCGTCGGCCCTGAGTTAGTAGGCAGATCTCTGAGCCAAGAAAAACAATCGGTTTAGTCATAAAGTTAGAAGAAAAACGCAAAATCTTTCTAAATATTTTTGGTCTAGTTTCTAGTCCAAATATTTTAGTGCACTTAAAGTAACTTTTCAACAAGATATTGGAGCTAGTTTTAAGTTCAGAATTGCTTAATATTGACTTAAAATTGTACTAGTTTCACAGGCTGATTATTTTACTTATAGTGTTGGATAAATGTCTTGTAATAAGTGAAATAATATGCCAGTGGAACTGGTACATGTTACTTATATTAAGAAATAATTGACTTAAAACAAGCTCCTATATCTTACAGAAATGCTATTTATAAATTAGTTTTGTCTTATTTCAAGTGATTTTTTCTTGTTTCCTCTAGAAAGATTCATGGTAAGATTTTGGGTTTTTTCACAGTGCAAAAAAAAGAAAAACTACCCTGCTAAATTTATTTACAGTATAATCATAATCAAGCAACTTGCACATCATCTTCATTGCTTTTACAGAGTGAAATATTTCATAATTTTTAGTTTTTTCTTCAAAATGACATTAAGCCAATGATGAAAAATGACATTTACCATTAGAAATTCAGAAGAAATAGTAAATATTAGGTGGAAATGTAGTGCAGTTACAGCCAAGAGTTCTGTGGGAGATTTTATAGAAGAAGGGCAGCAATAATCTGAATAATGAAGACTCTCGTAGAGATGATAAGTAGCCGAATAGAGTTTTAATACTCTGCTGTATTTACCTCCAAAGTAGGCTCCATCACTGAGCACTAATTCCTTAATGTCACGCGGGATAATCGTGACGGTGCCATGCTGGATGAAATACATTCTCCGACCCAGCGTTCCCTCTCGTATTACATAGTCTCCCGGCTGGAAAACATAAAGCGCAGCTTGGTCAGGATCACGGTGACAAAGTGAGGGTCGGTGTTGGCAAAGAGCGGCATGTTGGCGACAAGTCCACGGCAGTTATAGCTGACAATCTCCTGCATGACAGAGACAAAATGGACAGAAGTAAACTAAGTGGAAAACACACTTCGGTGATTCTTGAGAATAGGGACAAAATGGGTTTTAATTTCCCAATATTCTTTTTGTTTTTTATTTCTCAACCATAAGTATGCAAATATGACAAATAATGTTTTGTAAATGTAAAGATGCTAAGGTATAGGCTCCCATTTGCAACATTTTCTTTTTAAAATTACACTTTTAATCGACCTGACCTAGAACGCTGTCATCACCATCTGACAAAAATAAATATAAAATAATTTTTAATGACCCTATTAGTGATATTTTTACTCATTTTAACGACAAATGCTTCTCAAGAAACAAAATAAATATGATTTAAAACCAAAAACAACAAAAAGTCCATCTGACGGAGTTGACACTGCATGACGGAGTTGACACAGAACTGAAGGTGATGACAAACTAGTGAGTAAAATGAAAAACTTGGTACATGTAAAGTAATGCAATTTATGTAAAATACATTAAAATGAATTAATTGCACATTTAAGTGAGATTTGACAACAATTTCACTGAAAGAGTCACAAAAAATCTGATGGAGTTGACATCTGACAGAGTTGACGAAATGCCAAACTACCTCAATTTATATGATGTTATTCTGAAGGAGGCCATATTGTAGCTCATCAGGTCAATGAAATCTTTACATTTGACCAAAATTAAGCTTTTATTTCACAAAATTTCATCAAAGTTTTGTAAATTGTCAGTTATGGTGTTGACACATCATGGTTGTGACAAACAATTTAGGAATAAAAAGAAGAAAAAACTAAAGAATAACATAAACTAACCAGAGCTAACTAGCCCTCTTAGCAAAGGAAGAGAAAGGAAGAGGCCATGGGGTCCTCAGAAGTTCTGGTGCCCCCCAATAATGCCTGATTTTATTTTATTTTTTACATTCTTTTAATTTCTGACGGTGTTGACAAAAACTAGGGACAACTTTCAATGGAGTTGGAAAATATATAAAAAGGATTTTTAATTCAATTTATTGATACTTTATAATTATTTATATGACTACTTAGTTACTGCTTAATTGTCATAATATATAATTTTTGTATTTTTTAAATTGTTTTAAGCTATTATAATGTATTGAGTTCTTCTCCGGGACAAGGGATTTTCCAGGCATCATCCACCGACTAGTGTTTAAAATAAAAAAAATATTCAGCAAACACCAGGAAAATATACATTGTTGTGCTCACATGACCCAGGTTAGTTTAGTCAGATATTTGAAAAAAATATATTTTTTGTATATTTTATTCAAATTTTGTGCTTTATCCATAGGACCTGTTTGATCCCTATTCTCAAGAATCACTGATTTTTAATTTTCTGCTGTGCATATTGAAGACTGTTGTTAAAATGTATGACTATTAACTCATTTAAAGAGTCAAACTCCAGTCTTCAAGGGTCGTTGTTTTGCAACTTTTAGATTTCATTCTGGCTCAACACACCTTAATGAGAAGTTTTATGAATGACTAAAAAAATAATTACATTTAATATTCATTACATTTATTATACATACATACATACATACATACATACATACATACATACATACATACATACATACATACATACATACATACATACATACATACATACATACATACATACATACATACATACATACATACATACATACATACATACATTGATCTTTATTTTAGAAATTTTGGTTGTCGTCAATAATTTAGTGGGGCTTTTTTTGTTTTAGTTGTATTTTTCTCTTTATTGCTGCAACTGTCTTCTATTATTACTATGAAAAGATTTAACGTTTTCCAAAATGAATTGCCACTGTATGAGAACTCTTTACATGTAATGATCTAAAGATCCACAAGGTGGCGGTAAAGCAATAACATGAAAACCGACAATCATAATCCTGGAAAGAAGAAGACAAAGAGGACTGCACGTGGTCTGTTGTGCTGAATGTTTGAGTGTTTCTCTGAAAACTATCTTCTGTCCAGTTTTAACGAGTTTATCAAAAAAGCTCCTGTTAACTGCTGCTGAAGCAACATTCAGAGTTTAAAGAAATAATCGTCAAGTCAGAGGAAGAGATGGATGATCAGCGCAGACTGCTGGATTTCTCCCGGACCCCCCAGATAATCTTACACCGAATAGGTAGGAAACACCAGCGTTTGGACGAAGGTTAATGTCTGCACCTTTCTGTATGAGGATCATTTTAGTAAATGTTCTTTTCCCGTATAAATATTTTGTTAACATGTTAGAACGCAGACATGAATATTACGCTGTGCCAATGGTTTATTTATGTAGAGCAGTGTTTCTCAACCTTTTTTGGGCCAGCGCCCCCCTAGCCTTTATCCAGGTCCATCATCGCCCCCCACCAAAGAATTTGCAGGCCACTTTGCACTGACCATTATTTTATCATTAATATTACTATCAATATTGCACATGTTTTGATTTTTATGCTTGTTTCTGTATTTATCATCAAAAATAATTTCCCAGAGAACAAAAAAGCCATGGGAATAGAAATTATTTTCACAGGTGTCTACGAAAAATGCAATAAATGAACATTCAACTTAAAATATGTAGGTCTAACAGCAGTCAATCAGAGTGGAAAAAATATTCTTATTTTGTTCCATTTTCTAGTTGTTAAATGTTGAACAAAATGACCAGATAAAAGATGAACAACATGCCAGTTTAAACTTTGAACTATTTGCAAAACAACTGAGCTCTGCAACATTAAAACATGGATAGAACTGTAACTACATTAATCATAACTCTTCTTCTCTTCAGTGTTTCTTTCCGTTTCTGGTGGTGCAGCTCTGTGCTGCCTTCAGGAGAATGGGACATCAGAGTATCATCCATAAAACTTCACCCACATGGCATTTATTGTGCAAACCAGAGCTTTCAGTGGAAAAACAACAGTTCCAGGTCCTTTTAATGCCATACAAATATGACACAGAAACATGGATTATATCTTTATGTAGACATGTCTATTGATTATAGATTAATAGTTTTACTGGACAGAAATTACAAAGAACAAATCTGGTTCTTAATCAAATCCTAATGAGTCAAATTCAAAGTGTCATGGAGTCATCAGCCTCATGAATCTAACACTGACATGAAAAATAATATTGAAGAAATAAATATATCAAATCTAATTAAAAACATAAATAAGTAATCAGTTCTTTACTGTTATGGTCTGTAAGATATATTTATTCTCAGTATTAGATGTGGTCTCAACAAACCCATAACATTTCAACAATATTATTTTAGCTTTTATCTGGAAATAGTGTCTGTTTATTTTTGCCATACAGTCCTCTGTATTAATTATTGCACAAAAGGTCTTGCCATACCAGTTTATTCCTCTGTATTTACTTTAGTTTCTTAGTTTATTCTCGCATTTTGTTCTTCATTCATTTCCATTTAGTTTCATTTGATTATTATTATCCTCTTGGTTTATTGCTATGTCCACTTTAGTTTCTTTCCTCTTGCTAGATCCATTATAAGACGAATAATATAAGACAAATAATATTCACTCATCACCTGCTGCGCCTCCTAATCGTCATGTGTTTCACATCATGTGTTGATCTTTCACTGTTCAGCGTCGGATTCTCTGTTTTTATGCCATAATTCACATCTAGTTCGTCGCTCCGTTTATGTCCCGCTTCTCCTGTTTCAGAGTTTTGCGCAATGTGCGCGTCTTTTTTTTTTAAGCCCCTAAAGTGCAGGGCGGTCGGGAAGCGTATCGATGAGGAAAAGGCAGACTGACATAAACCTTTTAAAACAACGGAAACAATTTCTGCATTCTGATTATTGAAATTTAAAAGTGCTGTGTTGTTCTATCACCCCTGTTTCATACCGGACCACTTACAGCTCCGGTGTTAACGCTATAAAATGAACGCTCTCTATCGTAGTATCACCCATGGAGGGATTTCTTTATTTCTTTATTTAAATGGGTTCACTTTTCAGAGGGATACACAGTGAGGGTATCGTGATTTTAGCTACCAGTGACTGGAGAACGCAGCTGCGCCAAGAAGCTAACAGAAGCTAACAAACACCGAATAGAAGAATTCAGAGTAATACAAAAAACATCTTGACATAATGCAGTTTACTGTCAAATATCAACAATAATCCCTTCTACAATTAATTTTGCAATAAAATATGATTTTAAAATCCGTTCATATGAGAATTCTCCAAATGTCAGCTGGATGTGACGACTGATCTGTCTCTCTGTCTACGCTTTTGAAATTTAAAGTGTTTTTTTTTTTATTTCTGTTTTAAAGAATGAAAGATTTCTCCTGCTTACTTCAATAAAATTAACAATAACTCTTTTTCTCTGTTTTCTCCTCCAGTTTCCCTGCAGTTTAACCAAGAGAGAAGATCGACTCTGGACCAGGAAGAGTTGGAACCTCTGCAGGGAAAACAAGACCAGGAAGAGAAAGAAGTTTACTGCAGTCAGGGAGAAGAACAGATTGAATTAAAACAGGAAACTGATACCTGCATGTTGGTTCCTGTTGATGAGCAAACACACCAAACTGAATCAGAACCAAACAGGAACCAAGTCCTCTTACAGGAAGCTGCTGGAGCTGAGAATCAAAATCAGGAAAGAAGAAAACTTTTCTCATGTGCCATCTGTAAAAAGCGTATCTCTTTAAAATCTGTTTTTGATGCTCACATGAGAACTCATACAGTTCAAAACCTGTTTTCATGTGTGAAGTGTGGAAAAAGTTTTAGTCAAAAAAAGCATTTAACTCAGCACATGATGATTCACACTGGTGAAAAACCGTTTTCATGTGGGAGCTGTGGAAAAAGGTTTAGTCAAAAACAGAAGTTAACTCGACACATGATGATTCACACTGGTGAAAAGCCGTTTTCATGTGGGAGTTGTGGAAAAGGTTTTAGTCTAAAACAGGCTTTAACTCAGCACATGATGATTCACACTGGTGAAAAGCCGTTTTCATGTGGGAGCTGTGGAAAAGGTTTCAGTCAAAAACGGGATTTAACTCGACACATGATGATTCACACTGGTAAAAAGCCGTTTTCATGTGGGAGCTGTGGAAAAAGTTTTTGTCAAAAACAGGGTTTAACTTACCACATGATGATTCACACTGGTGAAAAGCCGTTTTCATGTGGGAGTTGTGGAAAAGGTTTTAGTCTAAAACAGGCTTTAACTCAGCACATGATGATTCACACTGGTGAAAAACCGTTTTCATGTGGGAGCTGTGGAAAAGTTTAGTCAAAACGGGTTTAACTCACACATGATGATTCACACTGGTAAAAGCCGTTTTCATGTGGGAGTGTGGAAAAGTTTTAGTCAAAACAGGTTTAACTCACACATGATGATTCACACTGGTGAAAACCGTTTTCATGTGGGAGTGTGGAAAAGGTTTTAGTCTAAAAAGGCTTTAACTCAGCACATGAGATTCACACTGGTGAAAAACCGTTTTCATGTGGGAGCTGTGGAAAAGTTTTAGTCTAAAAAGGCTTTAACTCAGCACATGATGATTCACACTGGTGAAAACCGTTTTCATGTGGGAGTGTGGAAAAGTTTAGTCTAAAAGGATTTAACTCGCACATGATGATTCACACTGGTGAAAACCGTTTTCATGTGGGAGCTGTGGAAAAGTTTAGTCAAACAGGATTTAACTCGCACATGATGATTCACACTGGTGAAAACTTTTTGTGGAAACAAAAGTTTTCTGTGGACGGAAAAGTTTTAGTCAAAAACAGAAGTTAACTCGGCATATGTCGATTCACACTGGTGAAAAGCCGTTTTCTTGTGGGAGCTGTGGAAAAAGTTTTTGTCACAAAGTTGGTGTAACTCACCACATGAGGCGTCACACAGGTGAAAAGCCATAGCAGTATTTTCCATACATGTCCTATGTTGAGGTTCACTATTGAATGGTTTTGGTTTAACACTAGAATGAAAGACTGGAGGGGTTTCATGTCTAAAACTTGAAAAGTTGAAAGTGTGATCATTTGTATCTTCACATTTGGATTCTTGGAGATGTGCAACCACGACACATTTTCCTTCAGAGATGCTTTGTTTTGTTTTCCTGGCATATTCTGTATCAAAAACAATACTGATCAACTGTATGTTATTAACATCCTGTTTATGTACAATGTGAAGAGCAGAGGGCTCAGCACACAGCCCTGAGGAGAGCCAGAACTGATGCTGATAGCTGAAGTGGCTTTGGACCCCACTGACTATTTCATGCACTAACAGAGTTTGACCGGACATGGACTCCCTTCCAGAACATTCTCACAAGACTGGACTTGATGAGTATTATTCTATCCTGTATAGAGAAAGAGTGGGTGGGTGGATGTTGTTGATCTTAACACACTTAGAATAAAAAATACAATGTGCTGTTATGCACTAATTGTGCATTCTCAGATACATCTACATACAAAAAATTATCTGATAAGGTTTCTCTTCAAAACAAGATGAGATTGTAACTGATGCTGTTATTTGTTTCAGATTATATTAACCAGTTTAACTCTGCCCAAGTAAAGGTTTTGTGAATAAATAAATAAACATGTTTATGGAAAATGTAAGAAAGCATGGTGGATTATTATTGTCTTCAATAATTTGGTGTCTTTTGTCTTAGTTGTATTTTTCTCTTTTCTGCTGCAGCTGTCTTCTATTATGACTATAAAAAGATGTTACGTTTTTAGGCTGTGACTCAGTTGTATATTACATTTACTCAAGTTACATTTAGTTGAAAAAGAGATGGAGAACCTTTTACTTGAGTAATATTATGAATACTGCTACTCTTAAATATTTCTGGCTACTTACTACACTCTTTGAGTTACTTCACTAAATGAAGAATAAATATGTTTTTACCAAAATGACAGACACACAGTTTATGTTAAAATGAGACTTTTTGTCTGTACACAAACTTTGTCGTACTAATTTTCTGTGCCTGTTGTACTATTTGGAGATCAAGCCCTGACTAAATATTTATATTCTTAAATTAATAATTTATTGGACAGCCTGTGTTTAATACATATCCGAAGTCACTCCATGGAAAAAGTCCCCAGAAGACATTTTAATATAAAATGACCAAAATTACGGGGAAACAAATATCTGTAAGATTGCACCAACATCAGATCTCTGACGTAGCACTGAATTATTAGCTGCTGTTCAGAAAACCATCTGCATCATCAGCCGTCTGATGTACAGCAATATTTCCTTTCAGTGCTTACACTCTGCACAACATGCAACTGTTTCAGACGGACATAAATATAAACACAGTGTTTTGCAAATGTAAACAAATGCTTCTTTAAATTAAAAGCAATGCAATGTGTACAAATATGAGCTAATGTTCTTTGTTGTTCTATGAAAGCTGCTTTGGAAAACTCATTATTATGTCTCAGGGTCAGAAATATTCATATTTACTCTGCATAATCAGTGCCAGCAAAATATAAACATTTTGGCAGAAATCCAGTCAGAGAAAGTCTAATTACAGTTCTACAAACATGCAAAGCAATTTGTCCCTCAAATTTTAATTTTATGCAATTTAAAATATTACCACCACTCTATTAAAGACCTGTTTTGAGAGAAACACTTTAGAAACAAACCTTATTAGCAGGATCTTAAGCATGTAAATAAGAGGCAGTTGATGAAAAGAAACCCAAACAATCTCAGTTTTACCTTTTCTCCGCCTGCCTTTGCCTCTTCCTGGTGAAAAGTGCTTGACGAGAATCAAATATCAGCAGAAATTAACTGATTCAATCTGGTAAAGTGATAACATACTGAGAGTTTTATTCATTTATTTATTTATTTGTGCGTCTGATCTTTTAAAAAGACATTATTCTTTGAAACCCAGTGTAACTATAAATCTTGACAATAACAAATGAGTAAAATAGGGTGATGTAAAAGTTCACCACCACCTGCAGCTGCGGTCACAGTTGAGTTATTACATCACTGGAGCTTATCGGCCATCGGTATTAACCTCCATGTGACTCAACATACAGATCTTAGGGATCATTTGAATCAGAAAGCTTCATGATGCACCACCATCTGCTGCTCCCATGTCAGTGCTGGTCAAACAGAAATCCAGTCCTTGAGGTCCAGTGGCTTTTTTTGGATGTGTTTCTGCTTGAACACCTGATTTATATGGCTTACAGTCTATAACTTGTTAAAAAACAACATGTGGATCTATAACTCTCAGTTATACAGAAGAAAAAACTGTAAAAAGCGCTGACAAAGGTTTATTCAGTTTATGAACATCAATAAAATCCAAGTAAACATTATGTTGAGCTTTAATATTCAAGTGACAATTTGTAATTAATGATTGTGCAATAGTTTCAATCAAGTGATGCAGCATTTAACAACATCTGTATCTTTTATTTTCTTGAGATCTGTTAAAAAGGTCTATGTATGTCTGGCTGGAGTCTCTTTCTCTTCTTCCTTCACTCAGACTCAGTCGTTGGAGGTTGATAACTGGATCTGCGTGAAACTCGATCCAGTCGCTCCACAGCCACGCTCTCCAACAGCCGCCTCATCAGAGGATGCTCCTCCAGGACTTCGTTGAAGTCGTCCACGCTCAGCTAATAAAGACGACAGTAGGTGTCGGCCCTCACGCTGGCCGTCCGTCGGCCCTGAGTTAGTAGGCAGATCTCTGAGCCAAGAAAAAAAATCGGTTTAGTCATAAAGTTAGAAGAAAAACGCAAAATCTTTCTAAATATTTTTGGTCTAGTTTCTAGTCCAAATATTTTAGTGCACTTAAAGTAACTTTTCAACAAGATATTGGAGCTAGTTTTAAGTCCAGAATTGCTTAATATTGACTTAAAAATGTACTAGTTTCACAGGCTGATTATTTTACTTATAGTGTTGGATAAATCTCTTGTAATAAGTGAAATAATATGCCAGTGGAACTGGTACATGTTACTTATATTAAGAAATAATTGACTTAAAACAAGCTCCTATATCTTACAGAATTGCTATTTATAAATTAGTTTTGTCTTATTTCAATTAAAATTTTCTTGTTTCCTAAAGAAAAATTCATGGCAAGATTTTGGGTTTTTTCACAGTGCAAAAAAAAGAAAAACTACCCTGCAAAATGTATTTACAGTATAATCATAATCAAGCAACTTGCACATTATCTTCATTGCTTTTACAGAGTGAAATATTTCATAATTTTTAGTTTTTTCTTCAAAATGACATTAAGCCAATGATGAAAAATTACATTTACCATTAGAAATTCAGAAGAAATAGTAAATATTATGTGGAAATGTAGTGCAGTTACAGCCAAGAGTTCTGTGGGAGATTTTATAGAAGAAGGGCAGCAATAATCTGAGTTATGAAGACTCTCGTAGAGATGATAAGTAGCCGAATAGAGTTTTAATACTCTGCTGTATTTACCTCCAAAGTAGGCTCCATCACTGAGCACTAATTCCTTAATGTCACGCGGGATAATCGTGACGGTGCCATGCTGGATGAAATACATTCTCCGACCCAGCGTTCCCTCTCGTATTACATAGTCTCCCGGCTGGAAAACATAAAGCGCAGCTTGGTCAGGATCACGGTGACAAAGTGAGGGTCGGTGTTGGCAAAGAGCGGCATGTTGGCGACAAGTCCACGGCAGTTATAGCTGACAATCTCCTGCATGACAGAGACAAAATGGACAGAAGTAAACTAAGTGGAAAACACATTTCGGTGATTCTTGAGAATAGGGACAAAATGGGTTTTAATTTTCCAATATTTTTTTGTTTTTTATTTCTCAACCATAAGTATGCAAATATGACAAATAATGTTTTGTAAATGTAAAGATGCTAAGGTATAGGCTCCCATTTGCAACATTTTTTTTTTAAAATTACACTCTTAATCGACCTGACCTAGAACGTTGCCATCACCATCTGACAAAAATAAATATAAAATAATTTTTAATGACCCTATTAGTGATATTTTTACTCATTTTAACGACAAATGCTTCTCAAGAAACAAAATAAATATGATTTAAAACCAAAAACAACAAAAAGTCCATCTGACGGAGTTGACATTGCATGACGGAGTTGACACAGAACTGAAGGTGATGACAAACTAGTGAGTAAGATGAAAAACTTGGTACATGTAAAGTAATGCAATTTATGTAAAATACATTAAAATGAATTAATTGCACGTTTAAGTGAGATTTGACAACAATTTCACTGAAAGAGTCACAAAAAATCTGATGGAGTTGACATCTGACAGAATGGACGAAATGCCAAACTACCTCAATTTATATGATGTTATTCTGAAGGAGGCCATATTGTAGCTCATCAGGTCCATGAAATCTTTACATTTTACCAAAATTAAGCTTTTATTTCACAAAATTTCATCAAAGTTTTGTAAATTGTCAGTTATGGTGTTGACACTTCATGGTTGTGACAAACAATTTAGGAATAAAAAGAAGAAAAAACTAAAGAATAACATAAACTAACCAGAGCTAACTAGCCCTCTTAGCAAAGGAAGAGAAGGGAAGTGGCCATGGGGTCCTCAGAAGTTCTGGTGCCCCCCAATAATGCCTGATTTTATTTTATTTTTTACATTCTTTTAATTTCTGACGGTGTTGACAAAAACTAGGGACAACTTTCAATGGAGTTGGAAAATATATAAAAATGATTTTTAATTCAATTTATTGATACTTTTATAATTATTTATATGACTACTTATTTACTGCTTAATTGTCATAATATATAATTTTAGTATTTTTTAAATTGTTTTAAGCTATTATAATGTATTGAGTTCTTCTCCGGGACAAGGGATTTTCCAGGCATCATCCACCGACTACAGTGTTTAAAATAAAAAAAATATTCAGCAAACACCAGGAAAATATACATTGTTGTGCTCACATGACCCAGGTTAGTTTAGTCAGATATTTGAAAAAAATATATTTTTTGTATATTTTATTCAAATTTTGTGCTTTATCCATAGGACCTGTTTGATCCCTATTCTCAAGAATCACTGATTTTTAATTTTCTGCTGTGCTTATTGAAGACTGTTGATAAAATGTATGACTATTAACTCATTTAAAGAGTCAAACTCCAGTCTTCAAGGGTCGTTGTTTTGCAACTTTTAGATTTCATTCTGGCTCAACACACCTTAATGAAAAGTTTTATGAATGACTAAAAAATAATTACATTTAATATACATTACATTTATTATACATACATTGATCTTTATTTTAGAAATTATGGTTGTCCTCAATAATTTAGTGGGGGGTTTTTTTTGTTTTAGTTGTATTTTTCTCTTTTCTGCTGTAACTGTCTTCTATTATTACTATGAAAAGATTTAATGTTTTCCAAAATGAATTGTCACTGTATGAGAACTCTTTACATGTAATGATCTAAGGATCCACAAGGTGGCGGTAAAGCAATAACATGAAAACCGACCATCATAAACCTGGAAAGAAGAAGACAAAGAGGACGGTTTCTCCTGAGTTTGTGTCTTGGAAGTGGAGGTGGGTGGTTGTCGGGAGAGGTCGGAACACGGAATGGCGGAAGTGGTACGACCAGACTGTGAATCGTTGGAAGGATGTCAGAGGGAAATGTGACAGGTAGTGATTGTGCGGAAATGGAAGAGGGTGCTGACGATGTGGAAAATGAAGGTCCTTGGCAGACTCAAAAAGCTAAGCATAAACGGAAAAAATCAAGACAACAAGTAGAATCATCTGTTTCCGAGGATGAAGGAGAAACAACTACGATGACAGAATATAAAATAATTCTGAAGTTTGTCAAAGAGGGTGTGTCCATTGGTAAGTGGAATCCAATAAAGCTTACAAAAGAAATCAATTCTCTGATTGGAAAGGTGAAACTTGTTAAAGTATTAAGAGATGGATCGTTGTTGATTATCTGTAATGATATTAAACAAAAAGAAAAGGCGATGAAAACAAAAAGAATCCTTGGTGAGAATGTGAGAGGAAGACTTTTGGATGACAAAAAGTATGTATGCGGAGTCATTTCGGGGATTCCACCCGATGTACCAGTTGATGACATCAAGTCTAATGTTTCAGGAGGGAAAGTGGTGGAAGCCAAGCGATTGAAAAGAAATAAAAATGGAGAGAGGAGCGATAGTTTTTCTATCATGTTGAAATTTGAAGAGAACAGTCTGCCAGATAAAGTGTTTGTGGGATATATGAGCTATGATGTCCGACCATTTATTCCTCCGCCACTGCGATGCTTTAAATGCCTGAAGTTTGGACATGTCGCTGCGGTGTGTAAGGGGAAACAGAAATGTGGGAGATGTGCTGGGGATCATGAGTATGGGAAATGTGAGGAAGGAGCTCCGCTGAAATGTTGTAACTGTGGAGGTGGGCATAGTTCAGGATTTAGAGGATGCATAGCTAGTAAAAGAGCTGAGGAAGTTCAGAAAATCAAAGTCGCTACTGGCATTACTTATGCGGAAGCAACGAAAAAAGTTCCTGTTCAACCAATAGTATATCCAAAGAAAGTGTCTGGAGGAGAAAAAGAAAGATCTGATTGTTCAGAATGCTCCGAGATTAAAGGTGACACTCTACTCGTGACAAAGGAGGATTTTGTATTGTTCATGGTAGAAGTTGTTAACTGCACTGCTCAAACACAAAAGAAAACGGAAAAAATTCAAATAATAGTGAAAGCAGCCCAAAAGTATCTTGATTGTAAAAATGTTAATTGGGAATCAATTAAGTAAAAATTAAATGAGACACAATCTTCTCAACCTCAATCATGCAGTGGCGGCCCTTCTTTGTTATGTTAATTATTCTCCAGTGGAATGCAAGAAGTCTTATTAGTAATGGTCTAGAGTTTAAGAAATATATTTCAGATTTGACAGTTAAACCTCACCTGATCTGCATTCAAGAAACCTGGCTTAAGCCTCATCTGGATTTCAAAATTTCTGGGTATGCATTAATTAGGAATGATAGAACAGAAAGACAAGGAGGGGGAGTAGCAACTTTTGTTCTAGACAGTATAAGATATAAAGTGGAATCAATAGGGAAGAATTATGAATCAATAGTTATTAAGATTTGGATAGAAAATGAACAAATGTTGGTGATAAATTTTTATAATGCTAACAAGAAGTTGTCCATTCAAAATCTCAATGAAGTAAATGATCAAAATGTAGGTAAGACTGTATGGTGTGGTGATTTCAATTCTCATAATGTTTTATGGGGGAGTCCTAATACAGATGCAAATGGATTGGCTATTGAAGAATTTCATTCTCTGGTTTGTTACATTCTCTGGTTTGCCTTAATGATGGCAGCACTACTAGATATGAATGCTGTAGGAATATAAAGAGTGTTTCAGACTTAACATTGATTTCAAATAGATTAGCTGGAATTACCTCTTGGGAGGTGATGAGTGATTCTCCAATGGGCAGTGACCATTTTCCTATTCTAATTTCAGTAAGCTTGAAGTGATAAAAGAAGAGGAGGGACAGATTCCAAGATGGAAGTTAAGTAACGCTAATTGGGAGTTGTTTAAAAATTTAGTTGATAGGCAATTTAATAAACTGGGTGAGAATATGTTTTGTGATGTGGAGATATGTTATTCAATGATTAAATCTGTCATTATTAATGCAGCTGAGAGTTCAATTCCTAAATCAAAGGGAAGAGGAAATAGAAAGTCTACTCCATGGTGGAATGAGCAATGTAGTATTGCTATAAGGGGAAGAAATAAAGCTTTTAAATTGGTAAGAAGATGTCATACCTTTGAGGCGCTAATTCAATATAAGAAAGCACAAGCTATAGTTAGGAAGACTATTAGAGAAGCTAAGAAGACTTGTTGGAGACAGTATTGCAATTCCATTGGAAGAGAGACCAAATTGTCAGAGGTATGGAGAGTTATTAAGAAAATGAATGGTGTTAAAAAGAGTTTTTCCTTACCGGTTTTAGAATTAAACGGGAAAATAGCGATTAGTAATAAAGAAAAAGCTGAATTATTAGCAGAAATGTTAATTAAAGTACATAGTTCAGAAAATTTATCTGAAGAAATGAAAAGTAATAAATTAGATTTACTGGATGAAAATCCAGAAGTTATTACTAGGAGAGAAGTCACAAACCAGGATTTAGATATGCCATTTACTATGTATGAGTTAGAAAAAGCTATTAATAATGCTAAGCAATCAACTCCGGGGAAGGATGGAATATGTTATGTAATGCTCAAACATCTTAAGTATTCATCTCTCTCTGTTATATTAAAATTATTTAATCTGATTTGGATGACTGGAAGAATTCCGGCAGAATGGAAACAGTCAGTGATAATTTCCATATTAAAACCTGGTAAAAATGCAACAGACCCATCAAATTATAGACCTATAGCTCTTACATCTCAATTAGGGAAAATAATGGAGAGGATTGTTACAGATAGGCTTACATATTTTATTGAGCGTGAAAATAAATTTTGTTCATTCCAGAGTGGTTTTCGTAAAGGGAGAAATACGATGGATGCAATTTTGTGCCTAGAGTCAGAAGTAAGAAGAGCTCAAACAAAGAGTTAGTGATAGCTGTGTTCTTTGACATAGAAAAGGCATATGATACGTTATGGAAAGAAGGATTATTGATTAAATTAGGGAAACTTGGTATAGGAGGTAAAATCTACAATTGGGTTTTGGATTTTTTATTTGGTAGAGAAATAGAAGTTCGGGTTGGGGCGAATTTCTCCTCTAGATATGTTGTTGAGAATGGTACCCCCCAAGGTAGTGTGTGTAGCCCAATTCTCTTTAATATTATGATTAATGATATTTTTGATGAAATAGATAGTAGTATAGGCAAATCTTTATTTGCAGATGATGGTACTCTATGGATTCGGGGACATAATCAGGTATACTTGCAGAAAAAGATGCAGGCTGCCATTTTGAAAGTGGAAGGGTGGGCTAATAAATGGGGTTTTAGGATATCAATCGCAAAGACTCAAGTAATCTGTTTTTATAGAAAACATAAGGAAGTTAAGTTGAACCTTTATAATCATAAACTAGAACAAGTGAAAATAGTGAAGTTTCTAGGTGTCATTTTTGATGAAAGCTTAACTTGGAAATATCAAATGGAAGCAGTTCAAAATAAATGTAAAAAAGTGAATAATTTGTTAAGATGTCTCTCAGGACAGGAATGGGGAGCTTCAAAAAGTGCATTGTTGGGAGTTTATCAGGCGCTCATGAGATCTACTCTGGACTATGGGAGTATAGCATATATGGCAGCTGCTGACAGCCATTTGAGAAAGCTTGATAGTGAGCAAACAAAAGCATTGAGGATTTGTTGTGGAGCTTTCAGAACATCATCTTTAGCTGCTTTACAAGTAGAAACTGGTGAGCTTCCTTTAAGATTAAGAAGGTTGAAATTAATATTCATGTACTGGGTAAACCTACAAGGACATAAGTGTGATCATCCAACTAAGATGGTGCTGAAGGACTGTTGGGAACATCATAAATTAAATTGTAATAGTTTTGGATGGATTGGGGAAATAAAGGCAAAACATCTTGGTTTGAATATGCTCCAGTATAGTGCTACAGTTCCTCAATCTGAAATTCCTCCATGGTTATTTCTAACTTCAGAAGTTGATCTTCAATTAAGTGAAATTCTTAAAAAGGGAAAGACTCCAGAATGGGTTGTAGTTAATAAATATTTTGAAAGATATAAAGACAACATAATTATATATACAGATGGATCTAAAGATCCAAATAGTGGTAGAACTGGAGCAGCAGTAAATATCCCACACCATAAAGTTTTGATTAAGAGGAGAGCAGCTGATCATTTAGCTGTTTTTACAGTTGAATTATCAGCAATTATATTGGCCTTAGAATGGTTGCTTGATAATGATACTAGGGAAGCAAGTACATATATCATAGCATCAGATAGTCAAGCAGCACTATTAAGTATTAACTCTAGCAAATCTTGCAGATTAGATTTGATAATAAGAATATACCAATTATTAGTTCATCTTCATAACAATAAATGCGAGGTTAAATTTGTCTGGATTCCTGCTCATGTAGGTATAGAAGGAAATGAGGAAGTAGATATTTTGGCTAAGCAGGCCTTGAAATCAGATATTGTTCATCTGAATGTTCCTTTGAGTAAAAATGAAGGTAAATCTGTTGTTCAAAAAGAAATTATTAAGATTTGGCAGGAGTTATGGGATAATCATGAAAATGGGAGACAATTATATACAATTCAAAATAATGTAGGAGATAGTAATTATCTGAGTGGAAGGCGGAAAGAGGAAGTAGTTATGTCTCGACTTAGAATTGGACATTCTGGACTTAATAGTTCGCTCTTTAAAATAGGAAAGCATGAGAATGGGGCTTGTAGTTATTGCAATCAGGTGGAAACAGTGAAGCATGTCTTGTTAGAATGTGATAAATACTCAGAGGAACGCCAGTTTTTAAAGTTGTCACTAAGCAGGAAGAATATAGGACTATCTATGATTACTCTATTAGATAATAAATCAAATTATGTTAGAAATCTTTTATTTAGGTTATTAAATATCACTGGGTTAATGAGTCGTATTTAGAATATGGCCAAGTATGTGTGTGTATGCCAGTGCATGCTCATGCATTAATTCATGTAATAATGAGTGTGTTAGGATGTGGATTTGCACATCCTACACATCATTGAGGTACAAAAAATTCCCTCTGTGATCTCTGATGACCACACTCCAGTCTGGTAGGTGGCGGTAAATGCACCTTAAGTTGGATGCCAGCCGCCAATAAAAACAGAAGAAGAAGAAGAAGAAGAAGAAGAAGAAGAAGAAGAAGACTACTACTACTACTACTACACGTGGTCTGTTGTGTTGAATGTTTGAGTGTTTCTCTGAAAACTATCTTCTGTCCAGTTTTAACGAGTTTATCAAAAAGCTCCTGTTAACTGCTGCTGAAGCAACATTCAGAGTTTAAAGAAATAATCGTCAAGTCAGAGGAAGAGATGGATGATCAGCGCAGACTGCTGGATTTCTCCCGGACCCCCCAGATAATCTTACACCGAATAGGTAGGAAACACCAGCGTTTGGACGAAGGTTAATGTCTGCACCTTTCTGTATGAGGATCATTTTAGTAAATGTTATTTTCCCGTATAAATATTTTGTTAACATGTTAGAACGCAGACATGAATATTACGCTGTGCCAATGGCTTATTTATGTAGAGCAGTGTTTCTCAACCTTTTTTGGGCCAGCGCCCCCCTAGCCTTTATCCAGGTCCCTCATCGCCCCCCACCAAAGAATTTGCAGGCCACTTTGCACTGGCCATTATTTTATCATTAATATTACTATCACTATTGCACATGTTTTGATTTTTATGCTTGTTTCTGTATTTATCATCAAAAATAATTTCCCAGAGAACAAAAAAGCCATGGGAATAGAAATTATTTTCACAAGTGTCTACGAAAAATGCAATAAATGAACATTCAACTTAAAATTTGTAGGCCTAACATCAGTCAATCAGAGTGGAAAAAATATTCTTATTTTGTGCCATTTTCTAGTTGTTAAATGTTGCACAAAATGACCAGATAAAAGATGAACAACATGCCAGTTTAAACTTTGAACTATTTGCAAAACATTAAAACATGGATAGAACTGTAACTACATTAATCATAACTCTTCTTCTCTTCAGTATTTCTGTCAGTTTCTGGTGGTGCAGCTCTGTGCTGCCTTCAGGAGAATGGGACATCAGAGTATCATCCATAAAACTTCACCCACATGGCATTTATTGTGCAAACCAGAGCTTTCAGTGGAAAAACAAAAGTTCCAGGTCCTTTTAATGCCATACAAATATGAGACAGAAACATGGATTATATCTTTATGTAGACATGTCTATTGATTATAGATTAATAGTTTTACTGGACAGAAAATACAAAGAACAAATCTGGTTCTTAATCAAATCCTAATGAGTCAAATTCAAAGTGTCATGGAGTCATCAGCCTCATGACACTAACACTGACATGAAAAATAATATTGAAGAAATAAATATATCAAATCTAATTAAAAACATAAATAAGTGATCAGTTCTTTACTGTTATGGTCTGTAAGATATATTTATTCTCAGTATTAGATGTGGTCTCAACAAACCCATAACATTTCAACAATATTATTTTACCTTTTATCTGGAAGTAGTGTCTGTTTATTTTTGCCATACAGTCCTCTGTATTAATTATTGCACAAAAGGTCTTGCCATACCAGTTTATTCCTCTGTATTTACTTTAGTTTCTTAGTTTATTTTTGCATTTTGTTCTTCATTCATTTCCATTTAGTTTCATTTGATTATTATTATCCTCTTGGTTTATTGCTATGTCCACTTTAGTTTCTTTCCTCTTGCTAGATCCATTATAAGACGAATAATATAAGACGAATAATATTCACTCATCACCTGCTACGCCTCCTAATCGTCATGTGTTTCACATCATGTGTTGATTTTTCACTGTTCAGCGTCGGATTCTCTGTTTTTATGCCATATTTCACATCTAGTTCGTCGCTCCGTTTATGTCCCGCTTCTCCTGTTTCAGAGTTTTGCGCAATGTGCGCGTCTTTTTTTTAAGCCCCTAAGGTGCAAGGCGGTCGGGAAGCGTATCGATGAGGAAAAGGCAGACTGACATAAACCTTTTAAAACAACGGAAACAATTTCTGCATTCTGATTATTGAAATTTAAAAGTGCTGTGTTGTTCTATCACCCCCGTTTCATACCGGACCACTTACAGCTCCGGTGTTAACGCTATAAAATGAACGCTCTCTATCGTGGTATCACCCCTGGAGGGATTCCTTTATTTCTTTATTTAAATGGGTTCATTTTTCAGAGGGATACACAGTGAGGGTATCGTGATTTTAGCTACCAGTGGCTGGAGAACGCAGCTGCGCCTAGAAGCTAACAGAAGCTAACAAACACAGAATAGAAGAATTCAGAGTAATACAAAAAACATCTTGACATAATGCAGTTTACTGTCAAATATCAACAATAATCCCTTCTACAATTAATTTTGCAATAAAATATGATTTTAAAATCCGTTCATTTGAGAATTCTCCAATTGTCAGCTGGATGTGACGACTGATCTGTCTCTCTGTCTACGCTTTTGAAATTTAAAGTGTTTTTTTTATTTATTTCTGTTTTAAACAATGAAAGATTTCTCCTACTTCCTCCAATAAAGTTAACAATAACTCTTTTTCTCTGTTTTCTTCTCCAGGTTCCCTGCAGTTTAACCAAGAGAGAAGATCGACTCTGGACCAGGAGGAGTTGGAACCTCTGCAGGGAAAACAAGACCAGGAAGAGAAAGAAGTTTACTGCAGTCAGGGAGAAGAACAGATTGAATTAAAACAGGAGACTGATACCTGCATGTTGGTTCCTGTTGATGAGCAAACACACCAAACTGAATCAGAACCAAACAGGAACCAAGTCCTCTTAAAGGAAGCTGCTGGAGCTGAGAAGCAAAATCAGGAAAGAAGAAAACTTTTCTCATGTGCCATCTGTAAAAAGGGTTTCGCTTTAAAATCTGTTTTTGATGCTCACATGAGAACTCATACAGTTCAAAACCTGTTTTCATGTGTGAAGTGTGGAAAAAGTTTTAGTCAAAAAAATCATTTAACTCAGCACATGATGATTCACACTGGTGAAAAACCGTTTTCATGTGGGAGCTGTGGAAAAAGTTTCAGTCGACAACGGGATTTAACTCGACACATGATGATTCATACTGGTGAAAAGCCGTTTTCTTGTGGGAGCTGTGGAAAAAGTTTTAATCAAAAACCAACTTTAACTCAGCACATGATGATTCACACTGGTGAAAAGCCGTTTCCATGTGGGAGCTGTGGAAAAAGTTTTAGTCGAAAACAGGATTTAACTCAGCACATGATGATTCACACTGGTGAAAAGCCGTTTTCATGTGGGAGCTGTGGAAAAAGTTTTAGTCAAAAACAGAAGTTAACTCGGCACATGATGATTCACACTGGTGAAAAGCCGTTTTCTTGTGGGAGCTGTGGAAAATGTTTTCATCACAAAGTTGGTGTAACTCACCACATGAGGCGTCACACAGGTGAAAAGCCATAGCAGTATTTTCCATACATGTCCTATGTTGAGGTTCACTATTGAATGGTTTTGGTTTAACACTAGAATGAAAGACTGGAGGGGTTTCATGTCTATAAAACTTGAAAAGTTGAAAGTGTGATCATTTGTATCTTCACATTTGGATTCTTGGAGATGTGCAACCACGACACATTTTCCTTCAGAGATGCTTTGTTTTCTTTTCCTGGCATATTCTGTATCAAAAACAATACTGATCAACTGTATGTTATTAACATCCTGTTTATGTACAATGTGAAGAGCAGAGGGCTCAGCACACAGCCCTGAGGAGAGCCAGAACTGATGCTGATAGCTGAAGTGGCTTTGGAGCCCACTGACTATTTCATGCACTAACAGAGTTTGACCGGACATGGACTCCCTTCCAGAACATTCTCACAAGACTGGACTTGATTAGTATTATTCTATCCTGTATAGAGAAAGAGTGGGTGGGTTGATGTTGTTGATCTTAACACACTTAGAATAAAAAATACAATGTGCTGTTATGCACTAATTTTGCATTCTCAGATACATCTACATACAAAAAATTATCTGATAAGGTTTCTCTTCAAAACAAGATGAGATTGTAACTGATGCTGTTATTTGTTTCAGATTATATTAACCAGTTTAACTCTACCCAAGTAAAGGTTTTGTGAATAAATAAACATGTTTATGGAAAATGTAAGAAAGCATGGTGGATTATTATTGTCATCAATAATTTGGTGTCTTTTGTCTTAGTTGTATTTTTCTCTTTTCTGCTGCAGCTGTCTTCTATTATGACTATAAAAAGATGTTACGTTTTTAGGCTGTGACTCAGTTGTATATTACATTTACTCAAGTTACATTTAGTTGAAAAAAAGATGGAGAACCTTTTACTTGAGTAATATTATGAATACTGCTACTCTTAAATATTTCTGGCTACTTACTACACACTTTGAGTTACTTCACTAAATGAAGAATAAATATGTTTTTACCAAAATGACAGACACACAGTTTATGTTAAAAAGAGACTTTTTGTCTGTACACAAACTTTGTCGTACTAATTTTCTGTGCCTGTTGTACTATTTGGAGATCAAGCCCTGACTAAATATTTTTATTCTTAAATTAATAATTTATTGGACAGCCTGTGTTTAATACATAACTGAAGTCACTCCATGGAAAAAGTCCCCTGAAGACATTTTAATATAAAATTACCAAAATTACGGGGAAACAAATATCTGTAAGATTGCACCAACATCAGATCTCTGACGTAGCACTGAATTATTAGCTGCTGTTCAGAAAACCATCTGCATCATCAGCCGTCTGATGTACAGCAATATTTCCTTTCAGTGCTTACACTCTGCACAACACGCATCTGTTTCAGACGGACATAAATATAAACTCAGTGTTTTGCAAATGTAAACAAATGCTTCTTTAAATTAAAAAAAGCAATACAATGTGTACAAATATGAGCTAATGTTCTTTGTTGTTCTATGAAAGCTGCTTTGGAAAACTCATTATTATGTCTCAGGGTCAGAAATATTCATATTTACTCTGCATAATCAGTGCCAGCAAAATATAAACATTTACGCAGAAATCCAGTCAGAGAAAGTCTAATTACAGTTCTACAAACATGCAAAGCAATTTGTCCCTCAAATTTTAATTGTATGCAATTTAAAATATTACCACCACTCTATTAAAGACCTGTTTTGAGAGAAACACTTTAGAAACAAACCTTATTAGCAGGATCTTAAGCATGTAAATAAGAGGCAGTTGATGAAAAGAAATCCAAACAATCTCAGTTTTACCTTTTCTCCGCCTGCCTTTGCCTCTTCCTGGTGAAAAGTGCTTGACGAGAATCAAATATCAGCAGAAAATAACTGATTCAATCTGGTAAAGTGATAACATACTGAGAGTTTTATTCATTTATTTATTTATTTGTGCGTCTGATCTTTTAAAAAGACATTATTCTTTGAAACCCAGTGTAACTATAAATCCTGACAATAACAAATGAGTAAAATAGGGTGATGTAAAAGTTCACCACCACCTGCAGCTGCGGTCACAGTTGAGTTATTACATCACTGGAGCTTATCGGCCATCGGTATTAACCTCCATGTGACTCAACATACAGATCTTAGGGATCATTTGAATCAGAAAGCTTCATGACGCATTTCAGTGATTCTTGAGAATAGGGACAAAATGGGTTTTAATTTTCCAATATTTTTTTGTTATTTCTCAACCTTATGTATGCAAATATGACAAATGTTTTGGAAATGTAAAGATGCTAAGGTACAGGCTCCAAGTTGCATTTAAAAAAAAAAAAAATTACACTTTTAATCGACTTGACCTACAACGCTGTCATCACCATCTGACAAAAATAAATATAAAATAATTTTTAACTACCCAATTAGTGATATTTTTACTCATTTTAACGACAAATGCTTCTCAAGAAACAAAATAAATATTAAAACAAAAAACAACAAAAAATCCATCTGACGGAGTTGACACAGAACTGAAGGTGATGACAAACTAGTGAGTAAAATGAAAAACTTGGTACATGTAAAGTAATGCAATTTATGTAAAATACATTAAAATGAATTAATTGCACGTTTAAGTGAGATTTGAGAACAATTTCACTGAGTCACAAAAAATCTGATGCAGTTGACATCTGACTGAGTTGACGAAATGCCAAACTACCTCAATTTATATGATGTTATTCTGAAGGAGGCCATATTGTAGCTCATCAGGTCCATGAAATCTTTACATTTTACCAAAATTAAGCTTTTATTTCACAAAATTTCATCAAAGTTTTGTAAATTGTCAGTTATGGTGTTGACACATCATGGTTGTGACAAACTAAGAATAAAAAGAAGAAAAAACTAAAGAATAACATAAGCTAACCGGAGCTAACTAGCCCTCTCAGCAAAGGAAGAGAAGGGAAGTGGCCATGGGGTCCTCAGAAGTTCTGGTGCCCCCCAATAATGCCTGATTTTATTTATTTTTTTTTTCATTTGTGACGGTGTTGACAAAAACTAGGGACAACTTTTAATGGAATTGGAAAATAAAAATGATTTTTAATTCAATTTATTGACAATTTTATCATTAATTATATAACTACTTATACTTAATTGTCAGTATATAACTTTAGTATTTCTTTAATTGTTTTAAGCTATTATAATGTATTGAGTTCTGCTCCGGGACAAGGGATTTTCCAGGCATCATCCACCGACTACAGTGTTTAAAATAAAAAAATATTCAGCAAACACCAGGAAAATATACATTGTTGTGCTCACATGACCCAGGTTAGTTTAGTTAGATATTTGAAAAAATTATATTTTTTGTATATTTTATTCAAATTTTGTGCTTTATCCATAGGACCTGTTTTGTGCCTGTTGATAAGGGTCGTTGTTTTGCAACTTTTAGATTTGATTCTGGCTTAACACACCTGAATGAAAAGTTTTATGAATGCATAAAAATAATTACATTTAATATGCATTACTAATATACATACATTGATCTTTATTTCAGAAATTATGGTTGTCGTCAATAATTTAGTGGTTTTTTTTGTTTGTTTTAGTTGTATTTTTCTCTTCTGCTGCAACTGTCTTCTATTATTACTATGAAAAGATTTTAAGTTTTCCTAAATGAATTGCCACTGTATGAGAACTCTTTACATGTAATGATCGAAGGATCCACAAGGTGGCGGTAAAGCACCACCGCTCCACTCCCAAGCTCCTTTGGGGCTTTATGATTGTCGGTTTTGGAGTTGCAACTTTTAGATTTGATTCTAAAAGGTCATTTTATGATTGAAAACCGACAATCATAAAACTCCAAAGGAGCTTGGGAGTGGAGCGGGAAGAAGGAGAAACGAGTGAAATAGCGAACAAACGAAGGCGGTAGGATTTGATTTTGGCGGATTGCATAAACTGTACATTGACTGTAGCAACATGGCTTCTACATCAGGAGGGAATACTGGAAATGAGATGGAATGGATGATATATTAACAGGAAGTCTACATTAGGGAGTGATCATTTTCCAGTGAGTACAATAATTAATGACAGTGTAAATAGGCAGCAAAATTTCATATTAACAAGATGGTGCTTCAATAAAACTAATTGGCTAAAATTTTTAATCAATTGTGAAGAAAACAGCCATATGGTTACATTAAAAGGTAACATTGAAGAATGTCAGATAACAGAACAGATTTTAAATGTTGCGAATTCTAGTATCCCAAAATCAAAGTTAAAGGTAAGAAAAAAGCAGTTCCTTGGTGGAATGATGAATGCAGTACAGCAGAACGTAACAAAGCATTTAAAATATTACAGAAAAATGTAACAACCGAAAACCTTATTGAATATAAAAAGAAAAGAGCAATGGCTTGCAAAATTATTAAAGAAGCTAAAAAGAAAACATAGAGAGAATATTGTTCCTCAATAGGTTCAGAAATAAAATTGCAGAGCGTTTGGTCAATGTTTAGGAAAATGACGGGGGAAAAGGAATGATGTTAAAATGCCAGCATTGGTCTGAGGACAGGAAATATTAGTTTTAGATAAAGATAAGGCAGATTTATTAGGGGAGACATTTGCTGCAGTTCACAGTGGTGAACATCTTACAGACAGCAGAAAATACAAAAACTTGGAAATTATAAAAATATTTTGGAAAAATGTCAAAAATGCATGTCAACATTATGAATATAACCATAAAAGAAATGAAAACAGTACTGAAAGGGACAGGATACTCAGCTCCAGGAGAGGATCAATAATGTTATGCTATGTTTCGACAGGTTCCAGAAGTAACATTGAAATTAATATTACAATTATTTAATAAAATATGGAATGAAGGTTTAATACCAAATAGCTGGAAAAGGGCAATAATACTTCTGTTTAATAAACCAGGGAAAATCCTAGCAGTCCAAATAATTATAGACCAATAGCTTTAACTTCTCATTTAAGTAAATGGATGGAGAAAATAATAGTCAGTAGAATAGGATATGTTCTTGAGCTTAAGAAACTAATGAATGGATACCAGTGTGGTTTTAGAACAGGGAGAACAACAATGGATGCTCTAACCAGAGTAAGTAATGACGTAGAGAAAGCTTTAAAAATGAAGGAGGTAATGATTATAGCATTCTTTGATAAAGAAAATGCATATGATTCACTGTGGAGAGAAGGACTACTTAAAAAAATCAGATGGGAATTAGTGGAACGATGTATAATTGGATAGCAAATTTTTGCTGGATAGAAAAATAAGAGTTAAGATTGGGAATGATTATTCAAAAGAGTTTAATGTGGAAAATGGGATACCTCAAGGTAGTGCAATTAGTCCAATCTTATTTAATATAATGATTAATGACATTTTTTCTGATACTGATAAATGTATAAACTCTGCATTGTATGCAGATGATGGAGCCATATGGATGGATTAATGCTCTTCTAATAGAGACTGGAGAAACTCCGCTGGAAATGATAAGAATAAAATTAGCTTTAGTATATTGGATAAAAATTTAAAGTAATGAAGAAGAGAATGTAACATTAATTATATTACAAAACTGTTAGGAATATGCAAAGTTCCAGAGTAATGGATTTGGATGGATGATAAGTAAATTGATCAAAATGTATGGAGTAGAGGATAAGAAAATAGCTCAGTTTAATCCAATTAGTGTTATTCCTCCATGGCTATTTCCTGAGGTTAATGTAGACATGAGACTTCTTAAAATGAAAAACGACTGGAATTTAAATGAAATAGGGGTAAAGACTGATGTATATTTAAGAAAATCATATTCTAACTACCTCAAAATGTATTCAGATGGTTCTAAAAATCATAAAGTATGTGTGGGAATAGGAATAAATACACCAGTTTGAAACTCGCATCTCTAAAAGACTATCAGATCACCTATCTGGTGGAAAAATGGCAAAAAAAAAAAAAAGGTGGAATGAAGATAAGAAAGGGAGAAGATTATATAAAGTACAAAAGTCAGTATTAATTAGAAATATTAATGAGAGAAACAGAAGGGAAGAAATAATTATGACCAGATTAAAAACAGGCCATACCAATTTAAATGACACATAATATTTAATAGGGAAGAAAAGTAATGATAAGTGTGAAGGATGTGGAGAGAAAGAAAATGTAGAGCATGTATTAATGAACTGTAGAACATATGAATCTGAAAGGGAGAATCTAAAAAGAATGGTTGGAAGGACAGGTCAAACATTGAGTATTAAAGGAATATTAGGAAACATAATGGATATTTATAGATTAAGAAAAGTATTATTTATTTTTCTTCAAAATGCAAGATTAATAAATAGAATTTAATAGATGTAAAGAAATGTTGCTACACACTCTTGTACAGTAGGTGGCGGTATGCACCTTAAAGTTGCTTGCAATCCGCGATAATAGAACAGAAGAAGACAAAGAGGCCTGTAAGTGGTTTGTTGTGTTGAATGTTGGATTGTTTCTCTGAAAACTATCTTCTGTCCAGTTTTAACGAGTTTATCAAAAAGCTCCTGTTAACTGCTGCTGAAGCAACATTCAGAGTTTAAAGAAATAATCGTCAAGTCAGAGGAAGAGATGGATGATCAGCGCAGACTGCTGGATTTCTCCCGGACCCCCAAAATAATCTTCCACCCATTAGGTAGGAAACACCAGCGTTTGGACGAAGGTTAATGTCTGCACCTTTCTGTATGAGGATCATTTTAGTAAATGTTCTTTTCCCGTATAGATATTTTATTAACATATTAGAACGCAGACATGAATATTACGCTGTGCCAATGGCTTATTTATGTAGAGAGAAAATGAAATTTTTTATTCCTCTCCTTTAACTACTGAGACTTACTTCAGAAAACAGGAGAAATGTGAACAACGAAGCGCAAGTTTAGTAAAACATAAAATATTAATAGTGGTGTTAGTAGCTGTAAATTTTATAATGTGTTTGTCAAACCAAATATTCTATAAAAGTCCAATCAAGAAGCCACCGCTACACTGAGGTGATGCTTCGTATGTAGATAAAAGTTTAATATCCCAAAACCTTGAAGATTGTTTTTATAGTTTATTTTTTCCACTTTGACAACAAATAACAATGGTTAAACTTTGTTATTTGCTTAACAAATTTGGTCAAACTTTTCATTAGTGGTGTGTTGATTAATCCATGATAAATTTTATGAAGCATATAAAAAGGAGAACTCACCTAAACCCGAGCAGTTAGTTTTTATTTTTTGTAATAAATCGTTGTCTCTGGTGACGTAGCGAATAACAAGCCAATCACAACCCTCTCTCCTGTTTTTCCCCGTTTTCTTTTTGATCCAGCCATTTTTTTATGCAACCAGATTAATCAGAGTTTATATATCAGAATCACAAACATTTTTTACTTGTTTATTTATTGTAAGGCTTCATTTTGTTTTGCCTATTTCACATATATTGTCCACTTGATGTCCCAGTGGAGCATATGAAGCACAGCGGTGCATCGGCTCAGGAGTCCAGTGATTGGATGGAGTTCCTCAGGGCTTCATGAAGCTTCATCTCATCATCACTACTTTTCATTGTTTCCTCTGCTGCTCTGGTCAAAACCTAGAGGCCCAACCCAGTGCATGCTGGTCCAATACCAGTCCCTATAGTGATGGAAAATGGACCCACAGTTCTTCCTGTTTAACTTAGAAAAGTAAATAACAAAGGACAAAAACTAAACAACTATTAACCTACAAATAAACTCATGTTTGTAAATAAACCCCAAAGATATAAAGTGGACTAAAATTAAATTTTTATGTAATTTAGAGTAATACAAATAACATATTGACATAATGCAATTTACTGTTAAATATAAACAATAATCCCTACTATTAATTTTGCGAAAAAATATGTTTTTTAAAATCCGTTCATATGAGAATTCTCCAAATGTCAGCTGGATGTGACGACTGATCGGTCTCTCTGTCTACGCTTTTGAATTTTCAAGTGTTTTTTTATTTTTTTATTTTCGTTTTAAACAATGAAAGATTTCTCCTACTTACTTCAATAAAGTTAACAATAACAAATTTTCTCTGTTTTCTTCTCCAGGTTCCCTGCAGTTTAACCAAGAGAGAAGATCGACTGGACCAGGAGGAGTTGGAACCTCTGCAGGGAAAACAAGACCAGGAAGAGAAAGAAGATCATCAGATAAAAGTGGAAGAGAAAGAAGTTTACTGCAGTCAGGGTGAAGAACAGATTGAATTAAAACAGGAGACTGATACCTGCATGTTGGTTCCTGTTGATGAGCAGACACACCAAACTGAATCAGAACCAAACAGGAACCAAGTCCTCTTACAGGAAGCTGCTGGAGCCGAGAAGCAAAATCAGGAAAGAAGAAAACTTTTCTCATGTGCCATCTGTAAAAAGCGTTTTGCTTTAAAATATGTTTTTGATGATCACATGAGAACTCATACGGTTGAAAACCTGTTTTCATGTGTGAAGTGTGGAAAACGTTTCAGTCAAAAACAGAAGTTAAATCAGCACATGATGATTCACACTGGTGAAAAACCGTTTTCATGTGGGAGCTGTGGAAAAAGTTTTAGAAGAAATGATAGGCTAACTAGACACATGATGATTCACTCTGGTGAAAAGCCGTTTTCATGTGTGAACTGTGGAAAAAGTTT
Source organism: Poecilia reticulata (assembly GCF_904066995.2). Taxonomy (NCBI): domain Eukaryota; kingdom Metazoa; phylum Chordata; class Actinopteri; order Cyprinodontiformes; family Poeciliidae; genus Poecilia; species Poecilia reticulata. Next base: position 5,707 of record NW_027675181.1, on the reverse strand, counting down.
TAGTCGAAAACCAACTTTAACTCTGCACATGATGATTCACACTGGTGAAAAGCCGTTTTCATGTGGCAGTTGTGGAAAAAGTTTTAGTCTAAAAAAGGATTTAACTCGGCACATGAGGATTCACACTGGTGAAAAGCCGTTTTCATGCAGGATCTGTGGAAAAGGTTTTAGGGGAAAACAGGAGTTAACTCTTCACATGAGGCGTCACACTGGTGAAAAGCCGTTTTCATGTGGGAGCTGTGGAAAAAATTTTCGTCACAAAGTTAGTTTAACTCGGCACATGATGATTCACACAGGTGAAAAACTGTTTTTTTGTGGGAGCTGTGGAAAACGTTTTAGGGGAACACAGGAGTTAACTCAGCACATAATTATTCACACTGGTGAAAAGCCGTTTTCATGTGTAATCTGTGGAAAAAGTTTTAGTCAAAACCAGAGTTTAACTCAGCACATGATGATTCACAGTGGTGAAAAGCCGTTTTCATGTGGGAGCTGTGGAAAAAGTTTTAGAAGAAATGATAGGTTAACTAGACACATGATGATTCACACTGGTGAAAAGCCGTTTTCATGTGGGAGCTGTGGAAAAAGTTTTCGTCACAAAGTTAGTTTAACTCACCACATGAGGCGTCACACAGGTGAAAATCCATAGAAGTATTATCCATATGTGTCCTATGTTGAGGTTCACTATTCAATTCATTTGGTTTAACACTAGAATGAAAGACTGGAGGGGTTTCATGTTTATAAAGCTGAAAGTTGTATTTGTTAAATGTGATCATTTGGATCTTCACATTTGGATTCTTGGAGATGTGCAACTACGACACATTTTCCTTCAGAGATGCTTTGTTTTGTTTTCCTGGCATATTCTGTATCAAAAACAATACTGATCAACTGTATGTTATTAAGATCCTGCTTATGTACAATGTGAAGTGCAGAGGGCTCAGCACACAGCCCTGAGGAGAGCCAGAACTGATGCTGATAGCTGAAGTGGCTTTGGAGCCCACTGACTATTTCATGCACTAACAGAGTTTGACCGGACATGGACTCCCTTCCAGAACATTCTCACAAGACTGGATGTGAGGGACTGATTAGTATTATTCTATCCTGTATAGAGAAAGAGTGGGTGGGTGGATGTTGTTGATCTTAATACACTTAGAATAAAAAATACAATGTGCTGTTATGCACTAATTGTGCATTCTCAGATACATCTACATACAAAAAATTATCTGATAAGGTTTCTCTTCAAAACAAGATGAGATTGTAACTGATGCTGTTATTTGTTTCAGATTATATTAACCAGTTTAACTCTACCCAAGTAAAGGTTTTGTGAATAAATAAATAAACATGTTTATGGAAAATGTACGAAAGCATGGTTGGTTATTATTGTCTTCAAAGTTACAATGTGCTGTTATACACTAATTGTGCATTTTCAGATATATCAGATACTTTCATATTCAGATATATCTACATACAAAATATGCTTTTGTCACTTATGTAATGAAATAAAAATAATCTGTTAGAATTATTTTCACTCTGCTGTCAATAGCAGAGTTGACATACTGTAATAAATATTTTTTCTCTGTAAAAGGTAAGAAAAATATGTAGTTTAATGTTTGATAATGACTGATTTATAAATCAAAAGTAATTTCTCAACGTATAAAAAATAAATACAGGAAAATTATTTGTCTTGAAATGTTATATGTTCATTAAATTATGGAATTACATAAATATATTCTTTAATAAAACGCTGTAAAAGTGTGTCCATCAATTTCAATATAAAAATTATCAGTGTCATTTCTATCAAATAAAACATTGTGCTTTTTATTCAAAAATGCCCCCAAACAATTAAATAATTACATTAAAAGTAAAAAATTCTGTCTTCGCCAATTTCTTTGATTGCCAAATCTATTAATGTGTGTCAGAAAATGTGTCAATGGCCGGTATTAACTTAAAATACTTTGTAGAAAGGCACTTTATAAAGTTCGGTCCATTCACTTGTATTGGCTTACTGGCAGAGATGCCACATTCAATAAGGCGGACGCTGTTACGTATCGCAGCAACGGGCCGGCCCGCTCCATGAGGCGTCTACCTATTAATGTCTATGTGTTCAGCTACGTACATTCATTTTGCGCCCCCTCCTCACCCCACGCCTCTAGGGACAGGGACAGGGAGTCTCTAAGAACCCTCTCTCCCCCCCTCACACGTCGTTCAACCAGACAGCCTTTTGTAATCCATAGGGGGGGCCTAGAAAATATTTGGAAACCACTGGGAGGGCGCAGGAGAAAAAGTTTGGGAACCACTTACATAAGCTAACCAGAGCTAACTAGCCCTCTTAGCGAAGGAAGAGAAAGGAAGTAGCCATGGGGTCCTCAGAAGTTCTGGTGCCCCCCAATAATGCCTGATTTTTTTTTTTTTTTTTACATTCTTTTCATTTCTGACGGTGTTGACAAAAACTAAGGACAAATTTCAATGGAGTTGGAAAATATATAAACATGATTTTTAATTCAATTTATTGATACTTTTATAATTATTTATATGATTACTTATACTTAATTGTCATATAATTCTAGTATTTCTTTAATTGTTTTAAGCTGTTATAATGTATTGAGTTCTGCTCCGGGACAAGGGATTTTACAGGCATCATCCACCGACTAGTGTTTAAAATAAGAAAATATTCAGCAAACACCAGGAAAATATATACTGCTCAAAAAAATAAAGGGAACACTTAAACAACACAATATAACTCCAAGTAAATCAAACTCCTGTGAAATCAAACTGTCCACTTAGGAAGCAACGCTGATTGACAATCAATTTCACATGCAGTTGTGCAAATGGAATAGACAACAGATGGAAATTATTGGCAATTATATTTAATTCATTCAGATCTAGGATGTGTTATTTGAGAGTTCCCTTTACTTTTTTGTGCTCACATGAGCCAGGTTAATTTAGTTATATATTTGAAAAAATATATATTTTGTGTATATTTTATTCAAATTTTGTGCTTTATCCATAGGACCTGTTTGATCCCTATTCTCAAGAATCACTGATTTTAAATTTTTTGCTGTGCATATTGAAGACTGTTGATAAAATGTATGACTGTTAACACATTTAAAGTGTCAAACTCCAGTCTTCAAGAGTCGTTGTTTTGCAACTTTTAGATTTGATTCTGGCTCAACACACCTGAATGAAAAGTTTTATGAATAAATAAAAAATAATTACATTTAATATATATTGCTAATATACATACATTGATCTTTATTTTAGAAATTATGGTTGTCGTCAATAATTTAGTGGGGGTTTTTTTTGTTGTTGTTTTAGTTGTATTTTTCTCTTCTGCTGCAACTGTCTTCTATTATTACTATGAAAAGATTTAACGTTTTCCAAAATGAATTGCCACTGTATGAGAACTCTTTACATGTAATGATCGAAGGATCCACAAGGTGGCGGTAAAGCAATAACATGAAAACCGACAATCATAAACCTGGAAAGAAGAAGACAAAGAGCTCACGTGGTCTGTTGTGCTGAATGTTGGAGTGTTCCTCTTTATCAACAAGCTCCTGTTAACTGCTGCTGAAGCAACATTCAGAGTTTAAAGAAATAATCGTCAAGTCAGAGGAAGAGATGGATGATCAGCGCAGACTGCTGGATTTCTCCCGGACCCCCCAGATAATCTTACACCGAATAGGTAGGAAACACCAGCGTTGGACGAAGGTTAATGTCTGCACCTTTCTGTATGAGGATCATTTTAGTAAATGTTCTTTTCCCGTATAAATATTTATTAACATATTAGAACGCAGACATGAATATTACGCTGTGCCAATGGCTTATTTATGTAGAGAGAAAATGACATTTTTTATTCCTCTCCTTTAACTACAGAGACTTACTTCAGAAAACAGGAGAAATGTGAACAACGAAGCGCAAGTTTAGTAAAACATACAATATTAATAGTGGTGTTAATAGCTGTAAATTTTATAATGTGTTTGTCAAACTAAATATAATATAAAAGTCCAATCAAGAAGCCACCGCTACACTGAGGTGATGCTTCGTATGTAGATAAAAGTTTAATATCCAAAAACCTTGAAGATTGTTTTTATAGTTTATTTTTTCCAGTTTGTTAAGCAAATAACAGTGGTCAAACATTGTTATTTGCTTAACAAATTTGGTCAAACTTTTCATTAGAGGTGTGTCGGTAAATCCATGATAAATTTATGAAGCATATAAAACTGAGACCTTATGGAGTGAAAATAGTCTCAAAATATCTGTGCGTATGTAAAAGATTTGTGTGTGTGTTAAAATATCTATGTGTGTGTAATACTCAATTGTAAAACTTAAAAATAAAATAAACCTTCTCCTACGCCTATACATGTTGATAAAGTACACACAAATCACCTGGTACACATACACAAAACTGCATTACACACAAATCCGGTTACGATTGCACAACTATTTTTGAGACTCATTTCACACTTCTGGGAAGCTCCAAGATTTGTGTGTAGATGGTGCGTTTACATGCTAGTAAAAGCTGGACATCTGAGTTTTGCTCGGAGTCTATTGTTTTATCCTCTGACGTCCTCTGTGCTTGTGCTGAAGTGGCAAATTCGTTAGTTCGCTGGATGTGACGACTGATCTGTCTCTCTGTCTATGCTTTTGAATTTTAAAGTGTTTTTTTTTGTTGATTTCTGTTTAAACAATGAAAGATTCTCCTACTTACTTCAATAAAGTTAACAATAACTCTTTTCTCTGTTTTCTTTTCCAGGTTCCCTGCAGTTTAACCAAGAGAGAAGATCGACTCTGGACCAGGAGGAGTTGGAACCTCTGCAGGGAAAACAAGACCAGGAAGAGAAAGAAGTTTACTGCAGTCAGGGTGAAGAACAGATGAATTAAAACAGGAGACTGATACCTGCATGTTGGTTCCTGTTGATGAGCAAACACACCAAACTGAATCAGAACCAAACAGGAACCAAGTCCTCTTAAAGGAAGCTGCTGGAGCCGAGACGCAAAATCAGGAAAGAAGAAAACTTTTCTCATGTGCCATCTGTAAAAAGCGTTTCGCTTTAAAATATGTTTTGATGATCACATGAGAACTCATACGGTTCAAAACCTGTTTTCATGTGTGAAGTGTGGAAAAAGATTCAGTCAAAAACAGAAGTTAAATCAGCACATGATGATTCACACTGGTGAAAAACCGTTTTCATGTGGGAGCTGTGGAAAAAAGTTTTAGAAGAAATGATAGGTTAACTAGACACATGATGATTACACTGGTGAAAAACCGTTTTCATGTGTGAAGTGTGGAAAAGTTCAGTCGGAAAACAGAATTTAACTAGACACATGATGATTCACTCTGGTGAAAAGCCGTTTTTCATGGTGAATTGGAAAAAATTTTAGTCGAAAACAAATTAACTCGGCACATGATGATTCCACAGGTGAAAAACCGTTTTCATGTGTGATGTGGGAAAAAAGTTTAGTCGAAAACCAGAATTTAACTGCCCATTATGATTCACACAGGTAAAAAACTGTTTCATGTGTGGAAGTGTGGAGAAACGTTCAGCGAAACAAATTAACTCAGCAATGATTATCACACTGGGTGAAAAAGCCGTTTCCTGTGGATGTGTGGAAAAAAGTTTCAGTCAAAAACAGGAGTTAACTCGGCACAGGAGGATTCACACTGGTGAAAAACCGAATTCTTTGTGGGAGCTGTGGAAAAAGTTTCAGT